>NW_004524771.1:1465670-1468987 GCF_000260255.1 Octodon degus | reverse complement strand
CACACACACAGAAAATAAACAAACAAATAAAAATAAAAAAATTTAAAAAATAAAAAAATAAAAAAAAATAAAAAAGCTTCAAATTACATTTACTATAAAAATATATTACAAGCTGCCTGAATTTCTGCTACCACTGTTCCACTTTCTCCCTCTGAGTCTGATTTATTTTAGGTGTGTTGTGTAAGTAGAATCATATAGTATCTGTCTTTCATGACTGGCTTATTTCACTTGGCATAATGCCCTCAAGGTATAATCATGTTAGAAGACGTGTCAGAATTACCTTCCTATTAGGCATACACAATATTCCACTATGTATATTTGGTTTATCCAAATTGTGTGTAGTGTGTACGTGTTGTTATTCTCAGGAATCCTATTCTAGTAACTCCTCTGAAAGGAAGCAATAGTGTCTTGATATAGTGATCCAAGAGAAGCCCAAGAAAATGGCCAATAAACATTGCCAGTCCAGTCTTTCCTTGACATCTGGCCAGGCAGAAGAAGCAGACTACTTTTTTTTTTTTTTTTTGATACTGGGAATTGACCTCAGGACTTTGTACTTGCCAGGAAGGCGCTATATCGTAGAGCTATGGCCTTGGCCAGACTACTTGTTAACAACTGTACTATACCTTCATTAATAATCAGGCTTTATTTTACTTTTTTTTTTGTGGTACCAGGGATTGAACTCAGGACCCTGGGCTTGCCAGGCAAGAACTTATTCTACTGAGCTATCTCCCCGGCCCAATAATCAGGCTTTCTCTTTGGCACATTCCACAATGAAACCAATTTTCCTGGTTAGTCATTTGATTTTACTAGTAACTGGACAGTTTAAAATTCTGTATTTTACATTCACTAGAGTCTAGTGTGTTTTGTGTTGGAGATAAGGTCTCGCTATGTAGTGCAAGCTGGGCTTGAATTCATGGTGATCCTTCTGCCTTAGCCTCCTGAGTGCTGTGATTATAGGTGTGTGCCACCATGGCCAGCTAGACTCTTGTATTATGCAGAATATTTACATTAATTTCTCTTTTCTTGTGTGTATTTTTTAGGGTGTTCAGGGTCTCACTACTAGATCAGACTTGCAGTGATCCGCCTGTTTACAACCTCCCAAGAGCTGGGATTACAGGTATGTGCCACCACGCCCAGTCTTAACTGTTGTCTCAGAGCACCCCAGGGGCAGGGCCAGCACGGCAGGCCTGGGGATGGAACCCTTGCCCCTGCACCTGCTTGCAGGCACTTTAATCTGCCGAGCTATTTGGCCAGCCCTACATTAATTTCTTAAAATACCTGCATTAGAGCACACTGATGGTTGTTCAGCTGGTAAAGGGAAAAGCAGCTGAGTGAGAGGGGGGATGGGGAGATGGTCACTCTTAATGACTAAAAACAAAATAGCATTGGAAAAAGATGTTGCCACCATTCCTGTAGTTTGAAACCATCCCAACCTTTTAAAAGATCATTAAATGTAGCCAAAGTGAGGGGAGTGGTGAGGAAAGTGGCAGAAAGCTCCACCCTGTGGTATCTGTCCCACGGCCCAGAACAAGTCATCCCCTCCTAACCCTCAGGTACTCTCACCTCTCACCAGAGGCTTCTCTGTGGTCTACTCCTCTTCTCAGTGTCTTTTCAGAATCCAGATGTGCGGATTACATTTTCCCTCCTGCCCTCTGCTATATCTGTTTCAGGCTAAACAGACTCAACATATTCCCTTCCTCTTACCACTATGCTACTTATTCTGATTCCTCTACTTAAAATCATTCAGCCCACTCATCAAAAACCAAGACTGGTGACTGGGGAGATAGCTTGGGGGTCTTCTAAACACCTGCCTGGCAAGCTTAAGGATCTGGGTTCAATCCCTGGTACCCCATGCTGTGCTGGCCCAGGAATCCCAGGCAATCCGTGCAACCACCACTAAAACCGGATGTAGTGGTGCATGCCTGTAATCCCAGTGCTGGGGAGGCTGAGACAGGAGGATCCCTGTGTGTCTGAGCTTCATAGTGAGACTCTACACCAACTGAATGGAGGAATGAACGATTTTTCAAAAACCAAGACTGGGTTTTACTAAGAGCAAACCTGAAGGATGACATTGCATGTAGTAGTTGGTTGACTGGGTCAACTTGAAAAGTTTAGAAGCTTAGCTAAATTGGCTCAGCAATTCTACACCCCAGGGTGCAGAGGTCCTACCCTAGGGTGGCTCACCCACTAGATGGCATAAAAGGGAAATGAGGAAGCACAGACGGATTCCCATTCTTTGGAGGTGCTCCAGTTTTCGCCTTCAGCTTGGACGTCATCTGGCTTTTAGCACAGACTCTGCAGCTTCGACCTTGGATCCTTCAGCCTTCCTGCACAGACTCATCAGTCTTCCATCACAGATGCACTGGCCTCCTGATATGGATTTGCACAGCATACTGCAGTGAACTCTAGACCTTGGACAGGATCTTTCAGCCTCCAGCATGCAGACAACCTCGTATACTTCCTTACTTAACTCTGTAAGCCAATCTCATAATTTCTTGTATATCTTTTTTTTTTTTTCTTTCAGAACTGGGGATTGAACTCAGGACCTTGTGCTTGCCCGGGAAGCACTTATTCCACTGAGCCATATCCCTGGCCCCATTTGTATATCTTATATTATATTTGTTTCTGTAGTAAACCCTGACTGATACAGTATTTCTGATATTGGCTTGTACCTTAACCCAGGGTTACTTTTGTCCATTTTAAAGTTTTTCTTTGGTGATCTGTGACACTAAATTCTCCCCCAAAAGAAGTGAGGTTGAAAAATGGAGATTTTTTTAGGGTTTCTTTACCACTTCTTTTTATCTGTTTTACATAAGGGAACATAACTTATTAAAATGTCCCTTTCAAGCTTGCACACTCAAGTGCAAGCATATACCCACCACAAACGTAAAAGGTAACTTAATATACTGTACAATGTATCCAAAATGCCTCTCCATTAAAATTTTGTTCAACTGTAGCTGAAATATTTAGCTTTTGGTGGGATTCAACTTCCTCTTACATAAATTAGGAATATCTTAGCAGCAAGAGTTTTGCTGCATTGTTGTAGAGATTAAATAAAATGATGAAAAGCACCTCACAGAGGACCTGGAAAGAAAAATCTGCTTAATAAATATGAGTGTTTCTTGTTTCTCATGTTAGTCTGTGGAGATTCCAGGAAGTATCCTGGGTGTCACTAGGCTTTATCCTAATGGGACAGAAAAGACAGAAGATAAAAAAAGGTAAAATAGCATGATTCATCTAAACAAGAGCACTGGTGCTGAGTTAGTTTCTCACAAAGCAAATACTATACAAGACTTGTATAGGAGTAGCTGACAGGT
>NW_004524771.1:1463837-1465570 GCF_000260255.1 Octodon degus | reverse complement strand
TGACAGGTGTTTTACTACTAAGGACGCTGAAGAACCCCAGTTTCCTAAAATGTAAAAAACCATAGTTTATAGATTTCTAAGATACAAACCTGTGGAAAAAAAAAAAAAAAAAAAAAAAAAGGAACACAGTAGAGAACAGTATGTGTGATGCATTATTTTTCACCCAGCAAAATGTGTGTCTATGGGGCATGTGCAGTCATTTACACACTTGTAAAGATAGAAGTGTATACTACAAACAAAGTCTACTTGGAAGGGATAGAAGAAAACAGACAACAGAAGCCAAGGGGAGAAGACATTTTCCTGAATATGCTAGAACCACCTAATGATTTTACATAATTGCAAAGCAAATTTAAGATCTATAAAATGTAATCTTTAATGAATTTGTTGTGTAATCACACAGAGATGAATTACCTCATGGGTCTTTAAAACACGGGTTTAGGTGTATGTGCTTTGTGTGTACACACATGTATTCCTGCTACAGTGAATTCCAGGACCTTGGTCATGCTAGACAAGCACTCTGCCACTGAGCTGTAGGTCTAGCCCCCAAACACATAATTTGACCATTAATCTCTAGTGGAATATACTCTAATGGCAAAAATGACTGTAAATTTTAAAAGCAATGACATCAACAGTTATTTTGAGACTAATATATATTGTAGGATTTTAAAAATATCTCATATGACTAAGAATCACAATCTTCAGCATAATAAGAAAGAGAATTATAGGGAAGGATTCTTTTTTTCCTTTTTCTTTTCTTTTTCTTTTGGTTGGCTCAGGCTGCCTTAAGAGTGGGTCTGGTGCAGCATGCGGTGTTGGGGATTGAACTGCAATCCACTGCCCCTGACTGATTTTGCCCAAGCAGGCGCTTTAGACAACTGAGCTAACCCATCTGTCCCCAGAAAGAGAATTATAGTAAAAGAAATTAAGCAAGTTTTGGAATCTAAATAAAATTGGAAATGTTCATATAAATTTATTTTAAAAAAAGAAAAAGCAAGAGTGAAAGGAAGACTTCCTTGCTAATTCTTCATTCAAAAGGATTATTATTTAAAAACTAATATCCTGGGGCTGGGGAGATAGCTGACATGCATAAGCACCTACTGGCAAGCACAAGGACCTGAGTTTGATCCCTGGCCCAGGAACCCCGGGACATGCTATGTCGTGCTGAGACAGGAGGATTGTTGGAAGTTTGAGACTAGCCTGAGGGCTATAAAAGTGAGCACAAGCCTGGCCCATACTGTATAGTGACATGACACCCTGTCTCAAAACAAAACAAAACAAAAACCTAATATACTAATAAAATATCCACACCTAGAACTCAGATTATGGTTTCTCTAAACATCATTTCCCATTTCCAGTTAGCTGGAATAGTGCTCATTAGAGAAAGAGAAGGTAAGAATGTGTAAGAGAAGCCTGGTATATCTTGTTAGATGAGATATCAAAGAAGTTATTAAGAGTTTTTTTTGTTGTTGTTGTTTTGTTTTTTTTGCAGAACCAAGGATTGAACTCAGGCCCTTGCGCTTGCCAGGGAAGTGCTTATTCCACTAAGCCATCTCCCCGGCCCTATTAAGAGATTTTGAGATACCATAAAGACTGCAGAGAAAGCCAGCCTGAACTATATAGCAAAGCTCTGTCTCAAAACAAAGAAAACTACAGACATAATATTAACAGTAGACAGAAAACCATATGGAATGTTTAAGAAAACTTATCAGAACAAATAAACGAATTTGGGGGGG
>NW_004524771.1:1439737-1463737 GCF_000260255.1 Octodon degus | reverse complement strand
GGTTTGATCTCCAGCTCCCTCATGCCTTACTAAACCACCCTTAAGGCATCCTGAGCCAGCCAAAAAAAAAAAAAAAAAAAATGCTGTCATTAATAAAAAAAAGCCAAAAAAAAAAAAAAAAACCAAAACTCCTTCTCAAATAAATGAATTTAAAAGGGTAGTAAGACATAAGGCCAATCTACAAACAATAAATTATAATTCCATGTATAATACAAAAATATACTTATTTTTATATGGAAGAAAAGTAATATAAGATCTTTACATAGCAAAACCTGAAAAATAAACTTACTAAATAAACACAAAATTATAAAATTTATGTTGAATGCAAAAGATCTAGATTGGTTAAACAGTTTGAAAAAGAATCTAGAAGGTATATGCTAGAAGGTATATGATTTTAGGACATTATGAAGTCTATTTATTACTGATAGTGTAGTATTAACATAAGAAAAGACATAAGTAAGCAGAACAAGAGTCAAATCTAGAAACAGACCTAGTCATACAGCTTATTTGTGATAAAGATGCTGAGTTAAACCAATGAGGGAATGTTAATGATTTGTGTATGGATGTCCCCAAAAGCCTCAGGTGGCTCGGTGGTAAGTGTGTGGGTGCTTTCCTGGGTGGCTGAATCTAGAATTTGTGATTGGTTTATTGTCTAGCACTGGGATTGGGGGTATGAGTGCTACACCTGACCTGGGTCAGATAGCCTGCATATGATATAAGGGAGGGAGAAAGGCTTCTCCTCTCCTTTTGCTCTTGCTGCTTTTGCTATTTTCTGTTGCCAAGAACTCTGCTACTAACCCCCATCTTGGAGCCAGCTGATTATAGGGTGAAACATCTAAAAATTGTGAGCTAGGTAAACTTTTCCTTTCTTAATTTTGGTGTTGGGTATTCTGTCTCAGCAATGAGAGAAAAGTAAGACAAGAGAAAAATCTTTTTAACAAATATTGCTGGAAAAGTCAGATGGCATGGGAAGAAAACTATATCCTAACCCTCATCTCACTCTATATACAAAATTAATTTGAAACAGATCATTACTCACTTGTAAAAGCTAAAACTACAAACTTTCCAGAAAAATTATCCTTAGTATAAGTAGAGATTTTTAAGGAAGAAACCCTCTAATCATAAAAGTAAATTCATAAGTAGGATTTTATCAAAATTAAAAAACCCAATCTGCTCTTTAAAAGACATCATTACAAAAATGATTAAGCAAACTTGTCCACAAAACATTATATGCAGCACATGTTATCTGACAAAGACAGTTTATCTGTCTATAACACATAAAACTACTCTTAAAAAATCAACAATAAAAGGAAAAAAAAAAGCAGTCCAACTTAAAGAGGCAAGAGCTGGGTGTGGCAGCACATGCCTGTAAAGCCAGCACTCAAGAGACCGAGGCAGGAGGATTCTCATGAGTTTGAGGCCAGCCTGCACAACATAATGAACTTAAGGTCAGCCTGCACTATGCAGTCAGATCCTGTCTCAAAAAAAAGAAAAGAAAAAGAAAAAGGCAAAAGACTTAAATAGCCATCCCTAAAAGAAGATATATGAACAGCCAACAAGCACACACAAAGGTGGCCAAGGGCTGGGTTGTAGATCAGCAGTAAGTGGCAAAGCACTGGCCTAGCAGCATAGGTGAGGCCCCGGGTTGGAAACCAGCAATGCAGTAGCAATAAAAGTGATCAATACTGTTGTTAATCATGAGAAAAGTTCAAATTAAAACCATAACAAAAGACCATCTCACATCCTCTAGAGTGGCTGAAAAGACTGATAGCTCCAAGTGTTGACAAGCATGTAGTAGCTGAAACTCATACTATATACCAGAGTACTATAAAACAATACATTTGCTTTGGAGAACTGATTTTTGTTATCGTTCTTAGAGTGTTCAACACCTAACCATTAAACAGCTGAACAATCAACAATTCTATTCCAAGGTATTTACTTAAGAGATATAAAACATACACTGAATTTTTTTTTTTTTTTTTTTGCTCCTAATGCCTCAGGGCAGGTTTGGCTGGCTTGAGTTGTCAGGATTGAACCACAGCAACCTGAGCCTGACTGCTTTGCTGAAGCAGCCACTTAAAGAACTGAGCTAAGGGGCAGGCCCCCTGAAAAAAAATTTTTTTAACCAACTGTTTGGAGCAGCTGTACACCAGCCCCAAACTGGAAATCATCCAAGTATGTACCCATAAGAGCATGGGTAAGACAAATGCTGCACACTCCTACAACAGAATCCTACTAAAAAATAAAAGCAAATGATTAATGGGTACAAGAATAAAGATGAACTGCAAAAACATGTTAAGTAATAAAGGCAAACACACATAATTCCAGTGTTTAAAAATTCCCAGAATAGTGGAGCATACCTCTAATTCCAGCACTTGGGAGGTCTGAAGATGGAGGATGACTGTGAGGCTAGCCTGGGCTATAAAATGAGTTCAAAGCTAGCCTGAACTGCATGGTGAAACCCTTTCTCAAAAAGACCAAAAAAACCCAAACAAATAAAAAAACAAAAGAAGAGAGTGTGTGTGAACCCAAAGATTTTATTTTATTTGCAGAAACAGGGCTTGAACTCAGGCCCTTGCGCTTGCTAGGCAAACACTTATTCTAGTGAGCTATTTCCCTGGCCCCTAAAAGAAGAATAAACAAAATTAATCTATAGTGGTAGGAATTAAAAAATGGTAATTCATGAGGCATGACTCATGAAAAGGATAGAAAAGGGCTGGGAGATAGCTCAGTGGTCTAAGCACCTGAGTGTCAAGTGCAAGGACCCAAGTTCGATCCCTGGTATTACATGCCATGCTGGCCAAGCATGATGAAGCATGCCTGTAATCCCAGTGCTGGGGAGGCTGAGACAGGAAGATCACTATGAGTCTGAACTGTGCGAGACCCTGTATCAAATAAATAAATAAATAAATAAATAAATAAATAAATAAATTTTTTAAACAAAAAATAGAATAAAATTTTGAGGGAGACAAATGTTCTCTATCTTATTTTGATGTTGGTTACATGGATTTATACAACTGCTAAAAATGAACTGAACATTTGAGATCTGTCCATTGTATAGTATCTTAACTATACTTTACTTTTTAACCACTCCCTCCAAAAATTTAAAACTATAGAGAATAATCCAAAATATGACTAGTGATTGCTTTGGGGTATTGGGATTATGGCTTTTTGCTTTTGTTAATTCACATTTTCTTAAATTTTAAGACTTTCTAAAAACAACCTGTATTATATATAGACTTCTTATTTTCTATACTTCCTTTTGCAGTTTCACAAAGATAGCAAATACTGTCAGTGGTCTGCTTTGCTTTCTGAAGGGGAATTAAAGATGATCACAGGAGCGTTCCTTGAGTTCCTTTTCTAAGCAGCCTGGGGTTCAGTTTAGTGGCAACTGAAAGGAGCCAGTTCAGGGGGAGCCACACAGAAAGACTAGAGGCAGATGAGCTCTAAGCTTGGGGCAACTTAGGGGCGTGTTCTCATTCCTAACATGGGAGTAAGATATAAGCTACCTACTCAGGAGGCTCTGTGAGAGTTAACTGGGACACTGTGGTCCACAAAGCATGCATTCTCTCCAGCCTAATGACTTCAAGGGGCAGTCACTTGGGACACTTGGTGAGGGTACGAAAAAATACCTTTCTTTAAAGTCTGATTACCCACTTATCCTAAAAGAAGCAACCAGAAAATCTACCCTGGAACAACTTTGCCCCAGTGTATCAACTGCCGGCATGTTTACCTGTCAGGAGCGTAATAGTGGTTGTGCAGCGTGTGGGACAAGCTCTGTGTGTTCAGCCGCTTTCTCTCTACCTCCTTCCAGTTGTCATCTGTCCACTTTCTCTTGATCTGCTTCTCTTCCTGTTTTTTCCCCACATAGTCAGCATAGGTCTGGATCCGATAGCTTTCTGCATATCTGCTGGTATTGACAGCTACAAGGAAAAAATGAAATCCTTATAAAAGATGAGGTTGTCACTTAGCAGAGATGGCCTAAGGAGCCCTGGGATCAGGTCTGAGCTCTGACCTCAGCTTTGCCACTTATAAGACAGGTGAATACTGTGTACATCCTAAAGTCTTCCTCACACTGTGAAGGTGCTTTGTAAGCCAAAAAAAAAACCAAAAAAACAAAACAAAAAAAAAAAAAACAAAAAAAACCAACAAACCTAGAATGATGTAAGTAAACTGCTGACCTTCAAAATATCTGCAGCTAGCATGACTGTTTGAGAATTACTCATTTCTGAGGAAAAAAAAGAAAATAAAACCACTAGACAAAAACTCACTATTTTGTTAAAAGTGACAAGAAAAGCTGTATGGGTAATGATGGAGAGCACTGTGCGCAAGTATCTGCGCCCAGAGTTTTGCAGATACAGTGCTATGCCTAGTTCTCAACGTGAGGAACTATTTTTACTGATGAGAAAACAGGATGGTACCTCTAGGATGCAACATCAGGCTGTTCTGACCCTACTGCCAAGGCCCTTCTTGCTACTCTGAATCTCATGTTGTGATCTGCAAATTCCAGCTATTTCCACAATACTTGAGACATGGCTCTTCTCCCTTCAGTCTGAAAGGCAGCTAATTCTCTGTACTGTGCCTCTGGTTGGAAGGAGAGCTTGAAAGTTTATTTTCTTTGCCCACCATGTGAATGCTTCAGACTGAGGTCAGGTCTGAAGGATTGTTTTTTGTTTTTACAGTGCTAAGAATGCTCGGCAAGTGCTCTACCACTGAACTACATCCCTTGCTTCAGCCAGGTCAGTTTTGTTCTAATCCCATGATTTCCCCCTCCTTGGAGACTGTAGCTGAAACTCTAGTGTGTGGGAGTGAGGGGTGATGAAAGGTCTGTGGAGGATGGGTGCCCACAGGATAGAGCATGCAGTTTGGGCACATACTCTCCTAGCCCACTGCCACTGCCAAGGTATTGCTCACACTGGCAATGAGACAGAGCCTCGGCAGCAGTGAAAAGTGGACTGTTACGTGGTCAGGGGCAGACTAGAAACCTGGGTAGTTACACCAGTATTGTGACATCAGAAACAGAATCTGTATATTTAGGCCTAGCAAAGCTCTTGGTACAGAGCAGTTTTCCATAACTCTTATGTGAATGAATGCATGATAAAAGGCAGCCAGTGGAAACACACATGCAGAACTGGACAGGGGACTCCAATGTATCACAGACCCTCAGTCCAAGGGAGGGGCAGCTCTATGAAAAGAAGCAGACAATGTGCATGTCCCATAATCCACACTTTGTAATCTTCTCGTGGACCAGATGTGACTAAAACTTCTCAGCACAATAATGATTTATATACTGTTGTGTTCTAAATACTTATCCATCTAAAGAGAATTTAAAAAAAAAAACATTTCTTTAAAGCACAAATTTTCATTAGGAAGTCAGCTCTGATTTTCAAATATTCACTCTACAGTTAAAAATAAAAAAAAGAAAAAGTCCTCTAAGTATTAAGGAACTTTCATCTTCTGCAAAGTCTCCCAGATAAGTGCAGTGAGGTGCTGAAACATGAGCTCAAACCTGTGTGCTGTGACTCACAAGGAGGTGACACGGTGAAGGCAGCCAGCCAAGAGGACGCTAATCTATCAACGTGGTCTACCATGAGACCCGCTGGTCCTACCAGCTGCTGGCTAAGAAACACTTCCTGGATCTCCTTACATTTCACCCTTCGATCTGAAAGGTTTATTCTGCAGCATGCCTGAAGAAGGATGGCATTTGCAACAATCTCACAAATTTAATTTGGATTATCAAGTAAAAGAGTAGGCTTGGGCTAATATTCCTCAAGACAACAAAGATGAAGACAGGGCCAGAAAGGAGCCGCACAATCTGTTTAGCAGTATCTGTTTCTAATCATTCTACTTAGACTCACAGACAAATGCTACAAACAACTCGCTAACATGGCAAGAAAATTTATCTGAGCACATTTGGAATTAGGAATACTTAAGGGGAAATATAACAATCCATTTTTCCCTGCTGGCCTTCATGTGGGGATAATTTACCAGCATTCCTTTAAGTCCCAGCAGCTTTGCAGCTCTCTGCCTTTAATCTAGGAGCCAATCTTTGGCTCAAAGCCACATCTCTAATGGATGAATCAGCAAAATGAATTGTCTGTCAACTGTGTTCTCCAGCGAGTCCAAGTCCTGGTGAGAAGCAGCATGGAGCGGCTGCTTGGTAACACTAACCTTCTCCACATATGTCAGGGAAATGATTCAAGGCCATTGCTTGGTCCTGCCACTGTGTCAAAGTCACTGGGGAGCCAACACATTGGGAATGCACCTGACTCCCTGTAGGCAAGTGAGCTGGTTCCTCTCATGAAACAACTTCACTCACTCATGGCTTTACTGGCCTGGCTCATTGTCTCAGATACTGCACACATGGGAGCATTTTATCTTCACAACAATCACGTAAGGAAGAGATGTTACAAGGACCACAAAGAAGAACTGAGTATCAGAGAACCTAAACAGCTGCCTGAGGCCTTGTGACTAATCTATCGGATACAAATTTCTTCTGAAATTGAGCTGCACATTTGTTTTAACTGCAGCAGGGAAAAATAATCCACTTTAATTATTACAGATATTAAAACTAAAAAAGGATAAAAAGTCAATAGAAAAGAGTGGTAGCTGCAAAGAACTAGGGTTGGGGTTGGTGGAGGAAGATGGTTATAAATTGGATTAAGGGGATTTGGGGGGTCTCTAGAAGTAAGTCTTGACTGAACTGGTGGTTTTATGAACAGATGTATTTACTGAAGCACAGAACTATACTCAAAGAGAGTAATTTTATTGTATATAAGCTATACCTTAATTATTCTGTGGAATCTAATAGATGGGCCAACAATAGTTGAGACACTTCTGAAGAAGAGAAGGGGCCTTGCCTTACCAACTAAGAAAACTGGTAAATCTGTGGTAATTAAGACAGTATGGTAATAGGGCAGAGATAAACAAACTGGCCAATGGTACAGAGAACCCTGAAAATAAAATTACTACATCTGTGAAACTTTGATTTTTGAACAGAATAGCACAGAAACATGAGGAGCGGGAAAAACTGTTTATCCATTGGAAAAAAAATGAAATTGGACTCTTAGTCATACTAAGTCGAAAAATCCACTCCAGATGGATGAAGAACTTAAATGTCAAGAGCAAACTTTGAAAACCTGAAAAGAAAATATAAGTATCTTTCTGAGCTTGAAGTAGGGGAGAATTTATGAAGATACAGAAAAGGTTAAGTATTAAAAAAATCCAGGAATTTTGGGTACATAGCTATTAAAACTTCTGTCCATCAGAAGACACTAACAAGACTGAAAACAATCTGTAAGTGGGCCATCTTAATATTATATTCAACAAGCAGAGGATAAGGACCAGAATACATAAAAGTGCTAAGTCAGTATGAAAACAACAGAAAGATGGGCAAAAGACCTGAAAAGCATGCATCTTTATCTCACAAAGGAAGCATGAAAGGCCAATAAACATATGCAGAGATGCTCAACCTCAAATAAAGACAAACTAAGAGCATGGTAAGATATCACTTTATACCTACTGATAACACCACCCACTGGGAAGATGTGGAGCCACGAGTTCACTAGTAGCGCATAACCAACCTGGAAGACAATTTAGTGCTGTCATCTAAAAAGTGGATCACCTCACATCCTATCTACAACCCAGTAATTCCATGCCGAGGTATATATTAACACATGAGAATTACGATGCAAGAACTTCTGAAAAACCGCTGATTATAATAGACCAAAAAGAGAAAGGGAGAAAGAGTAAGCAATCAGATACCTATCATCCAGTAAACAGACAAACTATACAGCATTCATATAACTGAACACTATATAAGAGAAAACATAAGTAGACCAAAGCTGTATACAAGAAAATGGGTGGATCTTGATTTAGCAACATGACAGATGAGTAGTGCAAATCCCAAGGAATCTATGGTACCCTTTTAAAATACACACATGTAATGGGGAAGCAAAGACAGAAGGGAAAAGGATATGGGAGTCGAGAGGGAGAAGAGAGAGAAAAGAGAAGACAAGAGAAGAATATGAATAAATGGCGAGCCCATTTTAGGAGATGGGTGACCCCTGTGAGGGAATCAGAAAGATAGATAAGACAACAGATAGGTGTAATTTATTAGCAATATTTTAGTTCTTCAGTTGAGCAGTTATTTTCACTACATTTTAAACACACACAAATGTCTAGGTTGGCCATTGCTTACTCTGTCCAGCTACTAACACTCATTTCCAGGACAGACTAAGTTAGAAGGTCTCTTTTAGACCAGTCACATTACTCCTGCTTTCAGATCTGCAGGGACATGAAAGAAGAGCCTCTGTATGGTACACGAGTGTAAATGAGCACAGCTGTGAGATGCCTGATTTTCTCAGGCAGTTAATGGCAGTTCTGCAGTTCGTTCTCAGCTGACTGGAATCAGTGTGCATTTGGGTGGGTCGGGGCACATTAAGAAACTTAGGCCTGCATGTTTTGCAATAGCTAAATTTTGCTAGCATCCAATTCTCAATGCTTAAAGGTACTGCTTATATTCTTATTAATACATGGTTGTAAGAGATGAGGCATTTAATGGTTTAATGTGAACATTATTCTGACTTTAAAGATTGAGACTCAGAAATGCCTACTCACTTATTTGAGTAGAAATTCAAACTGAACATTACTTTTCAAGACTGGAAGTCCCTGAGAGGTGACATAGGTGTAAATCTGTCTGCAGAATCATCAGTGCCTGTCCACCTCACCACACAAATTTTGTACAAACTCCAAGAGTGTGTATACCATGATGTGCTGCCCACTCCCTGGTGTGACATGTGCCAAAAGCGGCTTCTGCTAGCTACATAGACCCAAGCCCTGCTGCCCTCTGCCAACTTGTATTCACTGTTAACAGGGCCAGCTCCTGACACCCAGCACGATGTCCTCACTCCTCCTGCTGCAGCTGCGAGCCTGGCCTACACCACCTGGCTGCTGTCTGGATTTCCACCCTATGCCTTTGTTATTTTTGCTTGCTTGTTTAAACCTGAATATATTAGATATAAAAGTTTTCTCCTCTTCCACAGAATTCTGCTTAGGTTTAGATTTCCAACAGACTAACCATCTCTCCATTTTTACTGTAGAGAATGAAGGGCTGTACTATGTATGCATTTGTAGGAGAGCAGACAAAACTTTTTTTTTGAAAGGAAGGTGCTAAAACAATATAACACCAAATCTCTCAACCCTGATGGTAATGATGAAGGTTTTCTGGATCTTGGATATTGTCTCCCCTCAACACATCATAGGAACTAGGCAGACACTAAGCAAACACAGGAATCAGAGATCTAACAACCAGTGCAATGTAGGTATTTCCAACAGGCCAAATAAGATTCAAAAAAAAAAAAGGACAGGCCAGCCAGAAGATGACAGCCCTTTGTCAGGCCTCTGCAGCTCACGCCTCCTTTGCCACCATGGTCCATCCTCCTCAGGGATGGCTACAGCCTTCCAGGGGAAATATGAACTTGCTGGCTGGCCTATCCTGGTGAGGCCCCCAGGGTCACCTTGCCCCATTCAACCCCTGCATCTCTGCTGTCCCATGTGGGCCTCTGATTCCCTAGCAGGGCCAAGAAATCTCTGATGATAGGGGTCATGCTTCATTCCTTTTTGTAGTACCCATCCACTCTTGTACTTCTGTAGCAATACAATGTATGATGGTCACGGAAAAGAAGGCAGAAGCATAGCTTCTATGTCTGCTGGTAGACCAGACACACACAAATGTTTCATTTTATAATCCCATGTTGAAGCCCAATGTGTGAATAAAGCCTGGATTGCAACAAAAGGTATTTGCTCAGGCTCTGGCTTTGCTCTAAACAGAGCAGCTTCCTTCGGGCAGTAGCCAAAGCAGTGCAGCACCTCAGCTGAGCCAGGCAGAGATGCTGGGGAAGAAATGGTCACCACTGACAGCGCAAGCTCCGAGGGGCCCACTCACTTCCCAAGTCACACAACTTGGACTCAGCTTGTGACTCTTTATCGCTTACTCTTCCTTTCACACCAGGGATGTTTCTCCAACAAAGAGGAAAAAAAATACTTTTAATATACTAAGGCTGCAAGAGTGAAAACCAGGAAAAGCAAAGTGACCAAAGCTCCTGAAGAGGATAGAGTGAGCTGGTGAAAGTGAGCAGTGAGGACTCTACTCACTCCCCTTTGCTTTCTCAGTACCTCTTGCACTCCTAGAACTCAGGAGATGCTCAGTAAAGAATTATGGAGGAGGAAGCAAGCTTTAGGATGATGCTCCCACAGATACAGTATACAGGGTGAGATAGCACAAGCAGCTAACAGCACCTGCACACTGGCAACATACCCTACACACTGATGCCTCATCCTGTGATGGCTGCATTAATGACAGGGCTGAGAGAAAGCTCAACAGGCAGCGAGCTTCAATGTGGCACAGCAGGCAAAGGTGAGATCCTGGTCCCAGCATCTACAAGAGTCATGCCCCGCACTGCTCTGTCCACATCTTCCTCAACTAAACATGACAGGCTGCCATTTCCTGATCACATTTCACTATACTGATCTCCAATTAAAGCCAAGAAGTGGGAAAAAACAAAAATAAAAACAAAAAACAGAACCACAAACACTTCTTAAAAACTGGGCAAAGGCTGGCATGAAGATAATAGTGATTTTTTCACTATCTAAAACCCACTTACAGGAAGCAACAAAGTCAAGTGCAACACCGCAGGTGCTCTGGTCACAGAGGCTTGGGTTCCACATCCACTCCACTCTTGACTTGTCTGAGACAAGTCACTTGCCTCCCTTTTCCCATAAAATGGGTATCTTAACCTATTTACAAAGTTGTTGGGAAGAACAGAATATTATGCAAGGCTTCTGGCACAGGGCCTAGGGCAAAGCAGCTGCTCAATTAAAGAGGCTACTGTTTTTTGTTTTCTGTTTTTTTAGCAGGGTCTCCACTAGGTAGTTCAGGTTGGCCTTGAACTCCCTATATAACCCAGAGAGGCCCTGAACTTCTGGTAATCCTCTTGCCTCAGCCTCCCAAGTGCTGGGATTACAGCCGTGCACCACCATGCTCAGGGAGGTTTCTGCTTCTAAATCACAATCACATACTTCAAAGAGAACTGGGCCACAGCCAACGTAGGACATTCTGGAGCTACACTCATCACACAGAAGAGTGGAAACGAGGGGTCTGCAGAAGCACACCAAACTATCCTTATAACTTAAAACTGAATGCAGTCTAACAGTTTGGACTAGTACATAATGAGAGGATCTGAACTATAATTTTTCAAAACTTTTTGCGAGACCAAAATAGCCATCTGATTTTCATGAACTCTTCAGACACTACCATAGTCTGCTTTAGAAACATTCATCTCACGGATTCATTCAATAAACAGTGGCCTGGGCAGTATGGTGTGGGTACTGAAATGTGCCAGAAGGGAAGAGGCATTCCCTGCCCTTCAGAAGCCCACCACCTAAAGACGGCATGAAAAAAAAAAAAAAAAAAGACGGCATGAAGGAAAGGCAGAAGAGCACAGGCAGGTGAGAATCTATGTGCGAAATAATTGACTTCGACATGAGGAGGGGCTGAAGTAAGGAAGAACTAATAAATATTTCAAGGTTTAGTCCATGCCACCTGCCTCAGCATTCAATGAAGCATGTCATCAAGATCATCTCCAGTAACCAGTCTGGTGGCTTTTTCTCTTCATCACATGATTATAAGCTGAAAAGTCAACTAAAAATAAAGCTACTAATGTTAAGTACTTGTGATCCATCAAGAACTATGTTAACTGCTTTACAAATATATTTATTTTTGTGTGTGTTTGGGTTTTTTTTTTTTTTTTTGCAGAACCAGGGATTGAACTCAGGCCCTTGTGCTTGCCAGGGAAGCACTTACTCCACTGAGCCATCTCCCTGGCCCTGTGTGTTTGGTTTTTAAGACAAGGTCTTGATATGCAGTTCATGCTGGTCTTGAGCTCACCTCATAGCCCAAGCTGGCCTCCAACTCATGGCAGTTCTCTTGTCTTAGCCTCCCAGTGCTGGGTTATAGGCATCCATCACTACACCTGGATTACATTTAATTCTTATTTATTCATTTATTCATCTACACATTCACTCATATATCATCTGTCAGGATTTTCCTACAGGAGCAGATATAACACAAGATGTACAAATGCATAAGAAATTACAAGACTGGTTTATGACGGTCAGCCAGAGTCAGATGAGGAAGCATGTAGAGGGTGTCTGCACATTGGAGGCTGAAGAATTCAGTCCAAGGTCTGGAGCTCACTGCAGTGTTCTGTGCAAGTCTCCATCTGGAGGCTGATGGGCCTGCAATGGAAGGCTGATGAATCTATACCAGAAGGCTGAAGGGTCCAAGGCAGTAGGTGAAGAATATGTGCTAGAAGCCAGGAGACGAGGTACAAGCTCAAGGCAAAGATGGAGCTCCTCTGAAGAATGGAACCCTCTGTCCTCCCTCATTTCCCTTTTATATCTTTTCTTTCTTTTTCTTTTTTTTTGGTGGTACTGGGGTTTCAACTCAGGACTTTGTGCTTACCAGGCAGGCACTTTTTTTTTTTTTTTTCCAAAACACAGAATGTTTACTGAATAAACTTGTGGTATACACCCCATCTATATTTTTTGCATTCATTCATTTTCCATTCTGCAACTTCCATCACATTAGCAGAGTAACCAGTGAGTTGTTTTCTAAAAGGTTTTCTCCATCACTGTGCATCATTTTTGAGTCTTCTAAGCACAGAGCTGAGTTTAGAGAGTTGCTAAAATTCACCTGTCAGTACAGGCCGCGGCTGGTTCTTAACTGCTTGTTCTCCAATTTGCAGGCACTTATCCAGCAGAGCTAACCCCCCAGCCCCTTTTATATCTTTTAAGTGATGAGCCACCCTAGGGTGTAGAATTGCTGAGCCTATTTAGTTAAGCTTCTAAACTTCTGAAGTTGACACTGTCAATCAGCCCCTACAATCCACCTCTTGTCAACCTGGCAACTAGATGTATTTCTTTAAACCAGTCTCCAGATACAAAGATGTACATATAACTGTGCCTAACATGTCATAGCTATCCTGCGTACAAATGGAAATGCACTAATTCCCTTACCAAAATAGGCGGTAAGTTTTCCTTCCTTGATGCTTACACCTAATAAGTTCACAACTTCAGCATTAAAAAAGGTTTAATAATCCTTAAGAACCAGTATTAAGTCTATCAACATTATATCAGAACCATATAGGGGTGAAATAGTACAATTATAATCCTCTTTTCTGTAGCTGACCACAGGGGTTGTATGTGGTTTCTGTATTTCCTTGGCTTTCAGCAATCACCTCAACAGGTCTTGATTCTTTCCTTGGTGGAGGGACCTATACTTTCATTCCTGAAGGCTCTGGACCATCTGTCACTATGCCTGTATTAGGCTGTTGTAGTTTCCCACTGACTTTAATAATAGGACATGGCAATATTAAGAGGTGCTCTAAGGGATCTCCTACACTCCATGTATAGTCTTCCTTTCCTCCATCGTGAAACAGTAACCCAATTTCCTTTTGATACTATGGGTCAGTTACCCCTGACAACACTGTGACTCCATTTTTAGCTTTTTTCTTCAGAGGCATGAGGAGACCAAAGTGACTCCCAGCTCAATGGTATCATTGTTGTATTTCTTATTTTACTTTACCAGTTTGTCCAGTAAGGCTATGACCAACCAGCCAGCACCATAATATTTCCTATTCTGCCAAAGAAATTCAAAACTTCCATGCATGGAATTGCTAAATTCCTGACATCTCACAAGTGGTGAATTAGGATAATCAAATGGATCTATTACACAGCATATTAGTTTAAATAGCTCACGCCAAGACTCAGGAGAGATCATGGCGTCTTTAGTTTCATCCCACAGCCAACTCCAGGAACCCCTAAAAGCCATTTTAAAATGCCATCATATTTTGTCTAGAACTCTTGTGGCAGAATGTTATGGTTTGTGTCTAGTGGTTCCCCCAAAGCCTCATGCAGTCATGGGGCAGTTTCTAGAGTTTGTGATTAATTCATGATCCAATGCTGGAATTATGGGCGTGAGTGCTGCTGGGATTATTGGTGTGAGTGCTATACCCGCCCCAGGGCAGATGATAGCCTAAATGCAATATAAGGAATGGGGAGGCTTGCTCTCTGCCGCTGCTCCTGCTTTTTTGCTCTTGCTGTTTTCTGCCACCATGAACTGCTACCCTCTGCTATGTGCCTGTCAGTCTGCCTTGGAGCCAGCTGAGTATGGACTGAAACCTCCACAAACTGTGAGCTAAATAAACTCTTCCTTAATTTTGGGTGTCAAGTATTTTGTCCCAGCAACAAGAGAAAAGTAACCAAGAAAACTCAAACAAACAAACCATCTTCTAAAACTAGGCAACTGGGGCAATGAGGGTGAATCAAAGAGACACAGTCTTGTACTTAACTGGGAAGGGAAAACCAGTGCATAGAAAACCACTCGAGTAGCAAGGAGAAGATGTATGGATCATCACTGTGTGCTGAGGTGGGACAAGAGGATTTGTCTTAGGGAACTGATCAAGTTGAAGACATGGGCAATTTTCCTAAGGAAAGACTGCGAGGGCTAGAAAACAGTGTAGAAAATGCTGAAAGTGGGGAATTATATTCCAGGCAGACAGCCTCTGAAGTGAGCACTTTCTGAGGGAGGCAGTAGTCTGAGTTGAAGAACCAAAAGACCAAACTGGTAACACCCAGGGAAGGGAGCTAGAGAAAAGCCAACAGGAGGCTGGAGCAAGGGACTGCCTCAAGGGTAGAGCAGAGGGAGCCACTGCGCAGTCAAGACACTCTCCCTAAGATCTGAGGAGACCAGCCTAAGCCAGTACAGGAAGTAGGAGAGAAAGGGTGGCAGCTAGTCAGGACAGAGGAGGCAGGGATATGAGGAAAGAATGGAGGGCCTGTCCTTGGAGTTCCAGTAGGGACAGCACGTTTGTATCATTTAGGGACTAGGGTTGGGAGACTAGGGATACAGGTAGATATGGACTAGATGGATGTTAGCTTTGAGCTACTAGGAAATATCCAATGGAAAGGTGCAGTGGACAGAAGCTATCTGGGAATCATTGTCATGAAGGCAGTTTGAGCCCTAAGGAAGGACAGAATTGCTAATGGAAAAAGAACAGAGTGTCATCATTTATATATAGATATACCCCCAAAGCCTCATGTGCTCATAGCTGGGGCTTTCTGGGAGGTGATGAACCTGAGTGTCTGAAACTCATTAGCTAAATGTGGTATTATGAGGTAAAACCCAGTTGGAGGAGGTGGATCACTGGGGTGTGATCTGGAGGGGCCTTTTCTTCTCCTTGATCACTCTGTGTCCTGCTACCATGCCATCATCAGTTGTCTGTCCTCCTCTATGCCTCTCTACCAGAATGCCTTGGCCTTGAAACAAGCCAACTATGGACTAAAATCTCTATAAACTGTGAGCCCAAATAAACCTTTCTTCCTTTAAACTGTGTTTCCTCTAAACAGGGTGTTGGACATTGGGTCATAACACTGAAAAAGTGACTAAGATACAGGGTGAAGAAAGAATTCTTCAGCAGAACACTTAACATTTAACCACAGCATTGCTGGGGAAAAGCAGGCAAATAGAGCCTGCCAAGTCACACCTTGAACAGGAGGACAGACCTAGAAAGCATGTGTCATGCAATTCAAGCAACACTGTCATGAGGACAGATCAGTGCATCCAGCCATCAGTCAAGGGGAAAATACTACCTGCCAGAAGGCTCCCATATCAAAGGGATAAGGGAGGAATAAGCTGGAGGTAAGGACAGTGAGTGACAAAGCCCCCAACAAGGGCAGGGACCACAAAAAAGATCTTGGGAGAAGGTGAAATGGGATGGTGGGAGGTTTTCTGTAAGGATTAAAGGCACTCAGTAGGCTTCCACAGTGCTAGGGAAAGCCAGAGAGAAGGGCCAAGCACTCATGAGGGAGGCACAGAAGGAAGGGTGTGTGCACAGTGTTCCACCAACACTGGCTGGATGCTGTCCCTGAGGTCGGCTGCTTCATGGGTGAGGGGCTAAGTGTCCCTGAGAGCACAGGGCTGGAGCCTGGGAGTGCAGGAAGAGTAGATAAGGCCATGCAGCTGATACTAGCTCAGATGCTACCAGAGACAGTGATCTTCAGTTCAGCATTACCAATCTGTGTGATGTTCTTTTTCAACTCAAAATCCCCTCCCCACAAGCTAAGTAGCAACTCTATTCTGATAGAGGAGAAAAGAAAGGCTGGGAGGGTAGAGCAGGCTGCCAAAGGCCATTGTTATCAGTGAGGTTTGAGTACTCAGCCCCTGCCTCCCTCCACACAGCAACTGCTCCAAAAATCAAGCCAAACAAAAGGGTTTAGCTGGCACAGTTCCTTTGAGAAAGGGACAAGATATTAAAAAGGTAGAAAGGAAGATGGGAGTCAGATAGGCACACACAGTGAAGAAAAAAGTCTACAACTATTACTTTTTTAAAAACTTTGTTTTTTAGACAAAACAACTTAAAATAGGATTTAGGAAGCAATTCCACACTTAACAGTCTTGAGGGACTTGACAGACAGCTGAAAGACCTAAGCAATTTACAACGTTGTTCACACTTCATGGGAGAAAATTAAGATTGATGTCTCAACTACACAAGAATAATTTAATGTAAAAATCAAAGATCTCCTAGATCATGTGAAATTACACATCTTAAATGTCAGGAACACTGAATAAATTCCACTCCAGGGAAGACTGACTAGTTTTAGTTGTGCCATTTTATAGGAGTATCTTTAAGGTCTGCTTTCACACATGTGACGAGGGAGTGCATACGTAAGAATCATGTTTCTAGGGAGGTCACTAGGTACTGGTACTATATCAGCTCTAATTCAATATATTACCATATAACATCTTAGTCATCTTAATATATTTTCTTTCATTTCTGATCTTTTCTTGGAAAGAAAGTCCTATTTTAAATATAACTGAACAGCCTCAGAGAGGTAAAGTAACTTGCCTAGTGTCACAGTGCTAGACTGTGGTAAACAGCTGAAATTGAACCCAGTACTGGAAACATTTTCCTCCACACAGTATTCTTTCCTTGCTTTTTGGCAGCATAAAGCCCTGCACAGTATTAGGCTTCACACTGCAATCGCATCACCAAACAATGACTACTTTATAATGGGAAACCCACTGTATGTTTTCTGTTCTGCTTCTTCCTTCCTTTTTTTTTTTTTTTAAATGCTGGTATCAACCAGGCTGAATTTCCTGCCCCTCTGTGGGGCCCTGACCCTAAGTATAAAACATGCCACTGTACACTGACATTTATGATTCAAACTAGCATTTCTGTGTGATGATGCATTTTATGTTCTAGGGGATAAGTCAACAAAAGAACCTTTAGGACACAACCTATTGAGAGCCTGCATGCAACTGCACTGCTGGTTGCAGTTTGGGGTTGGGTTCTCAGTCACATTTAAGTAGGGCCCTTCATCTGGACTAGTTCTTGCTAATAATGATTCTGCTGTAATGCCAGGTACTAATATGTCCTAGACCTAAACTACCACCAGCAGCATCCAGAAGGCATTTTTGCCCACAGCAAGTTGTTGAGCTGCTTATGAAGCTTTAGATCTCCCCCAATGACACTGTGATAAAGCAAGTGTTTACCATCATTTTCCATGTTCTATAACCATGTTTGCAAAAAAGGCCTGAGCAGAAGGTTTTATGATTTAAAGGTTTTAGAAACCAAAAACAGAGAGACTCGTTCAGTGTTTCTCTGTGGGTATTCTGAAGTGGTTTTCATTTGATAAAATGATTTACTTATACCTCATGACTCAACTTAGTCACTAACCAAGTAGAAAACAGGAGGGAGGAAGGGAAGAAGAAAAAGAATAGGAATGACAGACAGGTCCTTAACAGCCCAAAAGGTGTGAGCTAGGTCACCTGTAAGGTGAGTCATTTCCCCTGGGAGGGAGGGTGTCAGCCACCAATGGTAACCTCTCCCAGATGAAAGGACATTGTAGTTGGAAGAACTCTAGAAATTTCCTTAAAATGTCTGACTGCAGGTTTCTCTCATTCCATGCCTTCTTCCTGGTCCCAGGACCTTCCACTAGGAACAGGAACCCTGTCCCTAAGCCTGCCTCTTCCCTCTCCACCTATATCAAGCCTCCACACTGACCTCCCTAGCAGCTTTGGGCCACCCCACGCATGATGTCAACCTCCCCCTCCTCCCCCACCAAGGTGTGGAAGTCAGCAGCACAGCCTCCCTTCACACTTGGCCAATAGTCTTCATGCTGTCCAGAAGCTCACCCTGATCCTGTGCTTTCCATCCTCAGTGGAGGAAGAAGAGTCTGATAAGAAAGGGAATGAGATCTCTTCAGACTACAGGAATAGTGACACTGATCAGAAATATTTCACTTCAGAAAAGAAAATAGAGAGTCACACATCTCCAAAGGGGAAATAAAGACTGAGTACACTGACAACTAATTCACTTCATTAGAAGGTTGTTTCTACACTATACTCTAAGGATTACCAAATACTCTGAAAAGGTGGTATTGAGTAAAAATTAGTTTGATTTTAAAAAAAGTACCATCTGTCTTGGAATTTAACACCATGATTCTACACTATTATTATACTCTTTCCCTTTAAATTTTTAATCCTTCCCCGCCCCTCTTCATAATTTTAGGAAGACTATTATACTTCTTTGTTTTCTTTTCCCTTAAGTACATTTTCTGTTACAGAAGGTAGTTGCTGCCAACATCAGGCCTACAGGCAGCATTAGGTGGGGACTAGGACACACAAAGCTGCCAAAATGAGATGAACCATACAGAGTGATATTTTTCTTGAGTCAAACATGTATGTATACAGCAGCAGGAGAAAAGAAAGATAGGAGAGGAGAAGATGAAGGGACCAAGAAAAGAACAGGCCAGGAGATGGAAAAATAAGAACATGCTTTTCTCTTTAGTAAGGTGGCAACTCCCCAAATCCAGAGAATTAACAAGTTCTTCCCCACTCTTGCACATGAAAAAAAAATCTGTTAATTTTTTTGCCAGCAGGAGAACAGGATGTTTTTACATAGGGATACTTGGGGCTGGGCATATAGCTTTGTGATAGGTACCTACTTATCATTCACCAGGCCTTGGGTTCACTCTCCAGCAAAACACACACAAACACACGTACACATGTACACACACACGAGTTCAGCCTTCCTGTTAATTTCCCAAATTGTTACAAATTTACAAGTTTTTTCTTATTCTAAACAGAAATTAATGTAGATCTTTTTGTATATTTGGACATTAAATGAAAAGCCAAATGGACAGATTAAAAGTTAGCCTACAATTAACCACTAGGAAGAACGTATGCAGTGTATTATTTGTTGAAACTGTACTTTCGATTTGATTTGAAACTGTCTCATTGCTATATGTTTATCAATAAAACTTTGAAAAGAAAAAAAAAAAACAACAAAGACAAGCTGCCAGAGATCAGAAAACAAAAACAAACAAACAAACAAAAAAAATGGTTAGGATAGATATATAGTTACATTCTCTTAATGAATAGAGGGATTTGTTGTAATAGTGTTTGTAAATAGGATATCATGTCTGCATCTTGTACAGCAAATAACCACTAGGAAGAGAGTATGCAATATGTTAATTATTGAAACTGTCATACCAATTTGATTTGAAACTGTCTCATTGCTATTAGTTTCTCAATAAAATTATGAAAAAAAAAGAAAGCAGATTAAATCTAAGAAACTTCCTAAAATATATATATAAAAAAAAAAGTTAGCCTAACATTTATATGTAAAAGACCAATGGCTGGTATAATAGTGCTATACCTCAAAATACTTTTGAATACCTAATAACATAGTATCTTAAAATTCCCAATAATCCAAAGGTTTCCTACAGTGTCAAATACTCAGTGTGAAACTAAGAAACATCTTCTGACAGTCATAAATCACACAGCTGTGGATAGAAGGCTGGGCCCTGCCCTCTGAGTTATTCACAGAACAGCAGCAGCTTTCAGGCCCCTGAGCTACTCTATAATCCACAGCAGCAGTTTGTTATGAGTTGCTCTATTTTGAGTACAAATGCTGGAGTAAAATAACTCTAAATCTTACTTCGATGTGTGAACAACCACCATATGTCCAGTTCAATCATAAAGCACCAACTAATAAATTAATAACTTATTTGGGGTAATAAAAATTACCATCTGTGAATGTATCAAATTAAATCATGGTACATGGATATATCTAACCAAATCAGAGAAATCAGGTAGTTGAGTTTATTCCTACCACCACCACAAAGAAAGGGCACCTCAAACTGGAACAGCAGTAAGACCAATCTGTCAATCTGTCACTTGGTCATCTGTTACCGTCCCTGCCCAGGAAGATTACCACAATGGCAAAGGCCTGACTCTGTCCCCAGGCTTCAGCTTCGTGCAGTCTTTCCTATGTATGCTGCTGCCTAGTTGGAACTGCTGCCATCAGGACACACACCCTGGCAGCTCTGCCCACTGGGTTGTTAGCCTCTTGTTGGGCCATCACAGTAACTCTCTGCATTTGCGTCACGGCCTTTCCTTTGATCTCTGTACTGCCTTTTTAATCCTGTGGCCATCTTAACCTTTTCTCAGCCTTTCTGTTACTTACTGTCTTAGTTACTTTCCTCACTGCAGACACAATACCCAACACCCACAACTTAAGGAAAGAGGTTTATTTTGGCTCACAGTTTACAGACGTTTCAGTCCACTAATAGGTGGCTCCAAAGCTGGGTAGCAAGGCAGAGGAGGGACGGTGTATGGCATGGTGACAGGAAGCAGACAGCAGGCACAAGGGAGGAGGGAGGAGACGGACCCTTCCAGGCTGCTGCCCCAGCACTCCTCCTCCTCAGCCAGGCTTCACTTCTCAAATCACATTTGGCCATAAACTCGTCAGTGGCCTAATCTGCTGATTATCACATCCCCATGATCCCATCACCAAAGGTTCTGGGAGGACACCTAGATATAAACCATAACACCTGTATGTATATCATTCTGTGAAGTGTAGTATGTGATTTGAGGATCTGTAAGTAGATTAGAAAAGAATAAAAATATGTGTAATTGCCATGGTCATGATTACCAAGTGAAACCAAGAGCATCCTATGAAGTAAAGCCAATAAAATTGATACAGCTTTTGAATTAGTGTTACTTTAAATAAATTCTGACATCACAGACACAAATACAAGGGTCTATGTAAACAGCATGACTCACTTTACAACAGCAGAATGTTTTTTAACTGACAATGGAGCCCTTGCAGATTTTAAAGGGTGGGTTCTGTATTTTCCCCAGAAAAATACTGTCATCCTTTAAGTTCTAATTCTGAAGTCCCACAGCAAATGCTCCAATGTAAGTAGTACTTTTAGACCATGCTTATTGACTTTGCTTACAATGTTTCTGCATGTTTTATGCTTATTTTAATAAAGAAAATTAGAAGTTATCCAATAACAATTTCCATAGGACCCAACTATAAAGCTGCACAAATTGTGTTTTTCCAGTGAGTCCACAGATAATGCCCTTTGCCAGGTTAGGATGGCAGTTACCAAAAGAAAGACTAGGCTTGGCTTGCTACTGAGGTTAGATGTGGGTCTCTTCAGTCTAAACCAAACTAGCAGCATAGAGATATATGGCTACAGATTCTTTTTTAATAGTATGGAATAGCCCATGGTTCTGAGTGACACAGTTCTTTTGGCTAATGGATCTAAAACGGGAGTCAACTGTGCTGCTTTTCATCTTAGTAATATAGAAATGAAAAGAGAGGAGAAAGCAAGTGTCGAAGTAAAGGCAGAGGTATGAAATATAAAGAATGATGGCTTGCGAAGTCAGGTTATCACTTACTGCACCGCCAACAGCTGATAAAGGGATTTTGGGAAAGCAGGGAGTAGAGCCACCAGCTCTCAGGTTACAAGGCCATCATTATTAGGGCAGTCCTGGTGATAAGCCCATGCAAGCAGCTTGATGGTATATGCTGAGTCACCCTTCTTGTGCTCACGGCTGGTTTCCTTCCCTTGCACATACTTTCCCCACTGCCATGCTCTTAGCAAAAGGCATGGATTAGGACACTACCTAAATGCACTATGAACAGCCAACCCAGGCACAAAATTCACATGACTGAGATACAGCCTGTCATAGACACATGTGAGGGTGCAGGTATAATACATTTTTTTCTAAAATGATCACAGACCCTGTGCTCAGCACAGTAGAAACCTCAACCACATGCTATAAAAAAGTTCAGCCTGCCTGGCAAATACAAGGTCCTGAGTTTGATCCCTGGTAAAAAAAAAAAAAAAAAAGTTTGACCGCTTCAGGATTTAAAAGACTTTAAACATCCTCTAAGCAGAATGGGGCAGTGGAAAGTGTTCCCAACCCAAAGGCAGCCAGACTGTTACTTGATGCCTCTTAACCTCTCTAAGCAACTGTTACTTTTTAACTGAGAAACTTTCTACAGCTAGTTCCCAGATAGTGCCTAAGGCTGGTACTGGAACAGTATACATGTGTGGGGAGATTCAGGTTGAAAACTGGCTTTAGCCAAAATTAACCTTGAAGGGCCAGGGAGATATCTCAGTGGCATAGGCACCTCAGTGGCATAGGAGCTCAATCCTCAGTACAAAACAAACAAACAAACAACAACAACAAAAAAAACCCCACACATTAATTAACATGGAAAATCCTTCTTCAAGGTGCTGCACTAAAGAGCACCACATAACTCTGAGAGAATCCAATATACAGAGCCTGCTCTTCTCTCACACACCAGAGGGAGAAGACAGCTTGCATGTGAGCCCCACGAAAATAAACACACACACACGCACACACACACACACACACACACACACTCGTGCACAGTTTATAATTAGCAGCCATGCACTACAAGAGGAATGTGAGAACTGATATTTCATGAGCAAAGCAGATCCACATCTCCCATCTCATCTCCAACTCACTCAGACACATATTTCCACCAAGTGCAGCGACAGGCAAAACCAGCCCCACTACATCAAAAATATTTACCCAGCACAAGTAAATTTGAATTCAGTCAAGTTTACTAATTTTATGATGCAACTTCACATAGCACCCAATGAATTTACAAAACATGCTTTTGTGTTTCTCCTCTGATCGCATACTCCCAAGCTTGTCCTTGGAAGACAAGGAATATTCTTAGTCATTCTGTGCTGGCAGCACAGAACACCAAATGCAGCTATTTCTCTCTGCTTGCAATAGCCCTGTGCCTGGAGTTACTACAAGTCACCAAATAACCAAGGTTCAACTTCCCAGAGAATGGACTTTAATGGAGACCGGGAGGGGGGGTGGGTGGGAAGATAAATAATTAATCTGGTAATTGAGAACACATTAGTATTAAACTAAAACTGATATAATACGGATTAGAATGTTTTAAATTTACAAGAATGGCTTAAATAAAACTCAAGACTACAGAGAATATTCAAACTTGGCCTCTTCTCTCTTCCACCCCACACAACTTGGTCTCCTGTGGTGTCAGAGGTACTTAGCAGTAGCAATGTCATTCTCCCTTCTGGTGGACTGAGCACATCAGAAGCAGAGACCCTCACTTCTCCTAACCATATAGAGCTGTTTACACAAGTCAGTCTGTCTTCCTGGTACATGAACACTGCTCAGGCGCTGTGAGGTTGAGGTCAGAAGCATCCTGAAGTGAGCTGACTGGTATAAGAAGAGGACCCCCAGCATCCATTTTTCTCAGAAGAGAGGAAGAACCAGATGTATCACATATAAACCCAAGCTGAGGAGTGCTCTCTTAGTTTAAATAACACCTCCTGCTAAAAGAGAATGGACACCACACCACCTCCTAAGTGCCAGTGGACACAACAGGCAGTTGGGACTCCTGCCCTTTAAACTTCTATTCTGGCCATCCTTTACTTGACCAAGGTAAAAAAGTCCCTTCACCAGTTGCTCATCTCCCAAAATGGTCTGCACCAGTGATAGAGCCACCTGAACAAGGACTGCAACAATCCTGTCCTGAGGTAGTAGCAGATGTATAGTGCCACCACCGATGG
>NW_004524771.1:1432113-1439637 GCF_000260255.1 Octodon degus | reverse complement strand
TTTTTTTTTTTTTTTTTTTTATGTATCTGGTTGGCACAGGGTCTTACCTCGGTACACAGCTCGGACTCATAGTGATCCTCCTGTTTTCAGCCTCCCCAGTGCTGAGATTACAGGCATGCACCATTACACCAGGACTCTGTGGCTGGTTCAGCCCACCCCGGGGGTGGGGCTGGCGCAGCATGTGGTGCCAGGCATTGAACTGTGGTCCCTGTGCTTGCCTCAGCTTGCCTAAGCAAGCACTTTAGTCCGCTGAGCTATCTCACTGGCCTCCCCTCACTTCTTAGAGGAGAAAACTGGCTATCAGTTGAACAACTTTCAGACACACTGCTAGGACGTATCAGGGTAGACACTAAGTACCAACCACACACTTTGCTAGCACATGCCAATTAATTATTCTCAGAAACCGTGAGCCAAGATCACTATGTCAGTAATCTATGTGTCCATCTTCTTCAGCAAAGAGGTCTATTGATTATCAGTAGATGTTCTGCCTAATTGAGGTTGTGTTTGGTGATCATATCCTTTAATCTACTATTTCCTCTACAGCAATGAGCCAATGAAAGCAATCTGAAATGGTCTAATTTTACATGCACAAAGATGTTTAAAAAATTTTAAACTATAGTTTAAAAGTCAGAACTGTAAATATTCAACCTAGAGGAACAGCTAAATCATGCTAAATTAAAAATTAAAAATTAAAAATTATGCTTTCAAAGGAATGAATAACCAACAATAAAATAATCAAATTCTCTGGCTAGGTATGTGTGTGGGAGGTGTGAATGCCTATCTCATGGGTTACATAGTTGATTCATTCAACAGATATTTGCTGATCAATGATTATATGCCTGCTATTTTAAGTACTAAGAATACCCTTAGAATAAAAATCTTTAGAAGGTGGTTTTACAGGTGTGTTCACTTTGAGATAATTCACTCAGTAGTACTCATATCTATGTACTTCTGTATCTAAAACTTTAACAGCTTTATTAAAAAGAAACACAATAAGGAAAAAAGAATCAAGAAGTTTGTACAGGTACAAATTTCCTCTAATGAATGTGATAATTATCTATATCTAAAATGTACCAATAAAATTTTTTAAAAGAAACAAAAGCCTAACATCACAGTGCTTACATTCCAGTGGTAAAGTGTACCAAACAAAAAAGTAGAATATACAATATAGTTATAGTGCTACAGGGAAAACAAAGGCAGGGACTGCTGAAATGAGGGTTGTAATTTTAAATAAAGTGGTCATGTAAAGCCTTTATTGATAAAGATACCAAATAAAAATATAGTTAAGACAGGGCCAGCTAGAGAGCTCAGTGGACTAAAGTGCCTGCTTAGGCAAGCGCAGGGATTTGAACCCCCGGCACCACATGCCACACCAGCCCCACACTCAGGGTGGGCTGAGCCAGCCAGAGTCCAGGTGTAGCAGAGCACACCTGTAATCCCAGTGCTGGAGGCTAAAAGCAGGAGGATCACAAGTCTGAGCTGTGTAGTAAGACTCTGCAACAACCAAATACATCAAAAAATAATAAATTTAACATACATATATGTTTAAAACAATTTCAAAGAAATAACTGATCATTTTTGTAAAGTAAGCATATCATATAGTATTTGTAACAGTTATTTTAAGTAAAATCTGGCAACCATACTTACTGATAAATTACCATTTGAAAACAATTTATCCTTAATGGATTACATGCTTAATGTTTTTAATTAGGACATCAAAGTCAGCATCTATAAAATAATTGGTAGTTCTTGTTAGGGAAAAATGGTGTTTTGTATAGTAAAATACACTACATTAAGAAATATACAACAAATTTACAGAAATATGTGAACCTATAAATATCATGCTGGTCCTGTTTTAACTATATTTTTAGTTGGTCTCTTTTTTTTGCTCCAAATGCCTTCAGGGCAGGTTTGACTGGCTTGAGTTGTGGAGATCGAACCACAGCATCCTGAGCCTGACTGCTTTGTTGAAGCAGCCACTTAAAGTACTGAGCTAAGGGGCAGGCCCCCTTTAGTTGGTATCTTTATCAATAAGGCTTTACATTACCACTTTATTTAAAATTACAACCCTCATTTCAGCACTCCCTGCCTACTATAACTATATTGTATATTCTTTTTTGTTTAGTACATTTCACCACTGGAATGTAAGCACTGTGATGTTAGGCTTTTGTTTCTTTTCAAAAAATTTTATGATTAATTTAACTAAGATTCAATTTTTTCCATAAAATGAAGGGGGAAAATGGTACTGGACATTCACAGAGTTGTATAAGGATTTTACAACAGTGTTACCCAATAACTAATGGCTCACTCAATGTTAGAAATGAATAATGGTTATATAGGTGTTCTTACAAATCAATAAGAAAAAAATTTATAAAGGCATAACTAATTAAACTCTGAGACTAATTGTAGTGTTTACTTTAGCAACACATAAACTAAAATTTGAATGATATTCCTGCATAAGGCGGTCACACATATGCAAAAGCAATCCATTTATTGAAAGAAAGCACCAATAGATGCTAATGCTGCTGAAAGAAAGATAATTCAGGAGTTGGATCTTCAAAATCTGAAGGTATTACTCAAACTGTACTTATTTATCACACACAGGCAAAGCTACTAAGGAGAAACCCGAGGCCACCCTTTAACTAAATTATCACAGAAGTGGAACTCACTGGCATCATGTGCCTCTTGGTGGGAAGTGCTGGAAAGAGCAAGGCCCCTGACCATGCTACTGCCAGGCACGTTCATTCATCATAAGATGGTCAGATGGATCTAAACTGAAGGGCACGCACTGCAAAATAACTAGTCTGAACTCTCTCTCTCTCTTTTTTTTTTTTTGGTGGAGCCGGGGATTGAACTCAGGCCCTTGCGCTTATTCAACTGAGTTATCTCCCTGGACCCTAGTCTGAATTCTTCAAAGAACAGTGTCATTCTTGTGCTGGAGGTATAGTTCAGTGATTCAGCACATGCTCAGCATATGGAAGGCCCTGGATTCATCTACAGCCGCAAGTGGGTGGCGGGAAACCTGCCAGGCATGGTGTGGCACACCTATAATCCCAGCATTCTGGGAGGCTGAGGCAGGATGATCATAAATTTAAGGCCAGATTGGAGAATTTAGCAAGACTATCAAAATTCTGAAAAAGGGGGGCTAGGGAGATAGCTCAGCAGCATAAGGACCTGCCTGGCAAGTGCAAAGTCCCAAGTTAGATCCCTGCTACCAAACAAAAAAAAATTCTGAAAAAGGGCTGTAGGTGAAGCTCAGTGGCAGAGGCTTGCCTAGCATGTACAAGGCTCTGGGTTCAATCCGTCCTGAATTTGGGCTGGAGAAAAGAGAAGAAAAGCTTTATTCAATAAATGAGACTTACTGTATGGTCATTAAGTAATTTGTTCTTTAGCTATAAATAGACCAATTTATTTAAAATGTTACATAGATGCTAAAGCAATTTTATTATCAGCCATTTTCACATGAAAGGATATTTGAAAAGTATAAAATTTTAAACACTGAACTCTACAGAACACATAAGATAGCAAATTGACAGCAAAAAAGCTCTCTTCATTATTATTTAAAACCCACAAATAGTAGCACATAGTGGTACATGCCTGTAGTCCCAGCTACTAAAGCAGGACTGTAAGTCTGAAGCCAACCTGGACAATATAGCAAGACCTTTTCTCAAAAGAGAAAACTATAGCAAAACCAAAAATATCAAAGAGAAGCTCTAACACTTGGTTAAACACAACCAATATTTAAGAACAACAGAGAAATGAGAACTTGTTGGAAATGAGAGCGGGCCAGCTCCTGGAGGAGTCCTGAGCGGGGTGGCCACCTAGTCCCTTTGTGAGGGGTACGAAGAAGCGTTTTTATTTACAATATTAGCTGTGATGCCGAATGTCTAGGATAAAATGTACTAGAACAGATTACAGAGACTTTTGTAGTTGAAGCAAAATATTATATATAAGCTACTCTTTCAGATAAAAACATGTTTTGCCTATATAAATATATTTCCAACGTGTATCTCCCAACTTTTACAGAGGTTTGCACATATTTTTCTTTTTATAGTGCTGGAGATTACCGACACATGTGAGGCATGCCCTTGGCCATTGAGCTATGTCCCAAACCCCTATTTTTTTGATCTGGAAAGAATAAACACCTTGATTTGAAAATGAGGAATCAACTTGTGCTAAAATATTCATAATAGTTTTCTTCAGGGAAGAGTTCTAAGTCCTCACTCACAGAACATCCTGATAAAACAATGCCAAAAACAATTGGTGGAAATGTTCCTATCTAGAAAGATTCCCAGCACATCCAACAACGACTGATTTATTCTGCTGCCAAGGTGTGTCTATCATCTTCTGCAGCCTGAGGCTTCTCTTAGAGGGCAGGGCCAAAAGCAGTGTGTGTGTGTGTGTGTGTGTGTGTGTGTGTGTGTGTGTGTGATCACTTGTGAGAATAAGGAGCTCAGGTCACTTGCAAGGCACAAAGTAGTGAGCTTCACTAACTAAATTGCTACTAACCTGTAGAAAAGCTAACAATTTCAGAAACTCCTACACTGTAAAATGTCATTCAAGATAGTTCTTTCCATCAATACATACACAATATACTAACTCAGCCAGCTCTGAACTTCTCATCATTTTAAAAAATTCTAGTGGAGGACAGCCTAGGCTAGAAAGTGCATTCAAGGCCAGCCTGGACTAAACAGTGAGACCCTGTCTCAAAACAACAAAACAGGCAGGGAGATGGCTCAGTAGAATAAGCGCTTCCCTGGCAAGTACAAGGGCCAGAGTTCAGTCCCCAGTTCTATTTATGTATGTATGTATGTATGTATGTATGTATGTATGTATGTATGTGTGTGGCCAGCTCAGCCCACCAGGAGGCGGGGCTGGCTGGCATGTGGTGCTGGGGGGTTGAACCGCAGTCCCTGTGCTTTGCTAAACTTGTTCTAAATAGGTGCTTTAGACCACTGAGCCATCTCACCAGCCCCCAGTCTCCAGTTCTTCAAAAAACAAAACAAAACATTATAGGAGGAAAAAAGAAGGCAGGGAAAGCTACCTATTTATCTACTTATGTGTAATTAAGTGCCTATATTGAATGTAAATTACAGTGGGGTTTATACAAAACTTTTTAGGGGCCAGGAAGATAGCTCAGTGGAATAAGTGCTTGCTTGGCAAGTGCAAGGTCCTGAGTTCAATCCTCAGTACCGGAAAAAAAAAAAAAAAAAAAAAAAAAAATTCAAGGCTACAAATAAAAGATTTGGGGAAACAGTGGCAGATGATATGCTTACTTAGCATGCATGAAGTCCTTAGCTCAATCCCCAGCACCACAAAGAATGAAAGTTATTAATCTTTATGAAATCACAGACTCAAAGAAAACACAACAAAAATTGGGTACAGTGGTACACACTTGTAACACCAGCATTTAGGAGGTTGAGGCCTGGACTACAGAGCAAGTTCAAGGCCATGCAGAGTAAATAGGAAGACCAGGTCTTAAAAAGCCAATCAGTTGGGTATGGTAGCACACACCTGTAATCCCAGAACTTGGGAAGCAGGAGATCACCATGAGTTCTAGGTCAGTCCAGGCTACACAGTTAGTTCAAGGGCAGCCTGAACTACACAGTGAGTGAGACCCTGTTACTCATAAACAAACAACAAAACAAAAATTACAACAAACAAGAAAACCTGAACATTCAGGACAGGTGAGTTCTTAACTTACCATTTTGTTAAACCAAAGCCCATCCTAGAGGTCTGGGAGCTCAAGTAGAGGTCTCTACTCCCTAGTCTTCCACTGGACAAGGATAAGAAACACAGACAACAGCCCTGACAGTTACCGCTACCTCTGTGACATTTTGTTTGTGGTACTGGACATTAAACCCACGGCTTTCATGTTCAGCTATATTCTCAGTCACCTTTTTTATATTTTGAAACAGGGCTTCTCTAAGGCACTAAGTTGCCAAAGACTGGGCTAGAAATTGAGATCCTCCTATCTTAGCCCCCAGAATTTTGGGATTATAGCTCTGTGACACCATGCCCACATGGTTGGCCACACAGACAAACCTACCACTTGGTTAAACTTATTCTTACTTGTGCTATACCAGAAAGGAGGAAAGACAAAAGAAATGAAAGTATCTATAAAAACAGCAGAAATGTTCATGAGCCAAATTGCTTTGAAAAAGAATTAGGCATCAAGAAAAAAAAAAAAAATTACACCAACACTTTTATGACATTCACTAATATCAAAAGTTCTGAATGACACACAAACATGGGATTGTTCAATGAAGATAGTTTCTAGATCATTTCTCCTTTTGGAGTCCTAAGAACCCCCAAAAAGCATATCATAAGTTCTGATTTTTCTATTATCTCCACTCTATGCTAGTATTTCTTTAATATTACACATTAATCTTCATTTAAAAAATTAAATTAAAAATTCATGGCTAGCTCAAACACTACCTTGGGTTGCTTATCTCCATGAGGTGACAAAGATGACTAACTCCAAGGTCCCACTGTCCTTTAAAGGTCAAGGATAAAAATAGGCGGGCTTGCTCTATACAAAGTTCATGCCCTGCTCAAAAATGGATGCTCCTTCCTATCCACTAAAGACAGGGAGAACCTAGACAGATCATCACAGACATATACCCACTGTCAAGAAGTCTCAAACCACATCCTATGTGATAATTCATTAAGAAAAAAAACAAAAAACAAAAAACTGGGCCAGGGGTATAGATGGTGGTAACATCCTTGCCAAGCATGCCTGAAGCCCAGCTTTGATCTCCAACACTGGAAAAACAACTACTTGGAAAGTACTCAAGTAGCACACAGATTCCTATGCTGCTCAGCAAGGATAGCTAATGAACAATACATAATATATAATGTAAGCCTGAGACAACGAACTGAAATCATGACAAAAATATGAGAGAAAATATAGTCAAAAATATGGGCCAAAAATATCTTTGGCTTTCTTCTGCCTCCTGAAATATGAGGTTTAACAGATTCAAGGAGTTACCCCTATGCCGAAAAGTTAACTATAGCTAAAAAATACATAATAAGTGATTCTAAAATGTCTTCTAGATCTAAAAGTGGTTCTCTCACCCCTTATTCTCCAAGGCAAACTAAAAAAGCTACTACCTGTGTACAAAATCCAGCAAGACAAAACCTTTTCTAGTGCAGAGGTGAGAACTCTCATGCAGCTGAGTACCAGGTGCCAGTGCTCTGCCAAGTGCTGTACAGTAACCAGCCCCCCACCGGCTCAGATGGATGCTGAGAGCCTGGTCTACAGCAGCTAGTGAAATGAGGCCTCTGTGATGTGCATCCATGTACACTGTCTCCTTACAAATGGTACATGCAGGTACTGTTTCAGCTTTCTGAAACTTCCCTTCTCACAGAGGAAGAGTTCTTAGTTCAGAAAGCCATTGTAAGCACAATGAATTAAAGGGAGACCTATGTGACTCCAAAATCACCTCTTCTTTCCTCTTGGACTTACTGCTAACTGGTGGATCTCTTTACCCTTCTTTTTTTTTTTTTTTTTTTTGCTGTACC
>NW_004524771.1:1415847-1432013 GCF_000260255.1 Octodon degus | reverse complement strand
GGGATTGAACTCGGGACCCTGAGCTTGCCAGGCAAGCACTTATTCCACTGAATTATCTCTCTGGCCCCCCTGTTTACCCTTCTAACGAACTCAGTTGGCCAGGTGAAACACAAAATAGTACTCATGGGGGTAGGTGGGTGTGGCTCATTGGTATAACACTTGCCCAGCTTATAGTGTCTATGGTTTGTGTCCAGTTGTCCCCCCAAAGCCTCATGCAGTCAAGGGTGGACTTCTAGACTTTGTGATTAATTCATGATCTAGTTCTGAGATTATGGGTATAAGTGCTGCTGGCATTATGGGTGCAGGTGCTACACCCATTCTGGGGAAGATAGCCTGAATGCAACATAAGGGAGACAGACTTGCTCTCTGCAGCCATTGTTGCTGCTGCTCTGCCCTTTTGCTCTTGCTGTTTGCACTGCCATGAAGAGCGGCCCTCTGTCATGTGCCAGTCTTCCTTGGAGCCAGCTGAGTATGGACTGAAACCTCCACAAACTGTCAGCTAAATAAACCTTTCCTTCATTAATTCTGGATGTTGGGTGTTTGTCCCAGCAATGAGAGAAAAGTAACTGAGACAGCAAGGCTCAGGGTTTGATACCTAGGACTTTATTTATTTATTTATTTATTGGTGGAACTGGGGATTGAACTCAGGCCCTTGCACTGAACTCAGGACCTTGCACTTGCCAGGCAGATGCCTATCCCCCGAGCTATCTCCCAGCCCTTTTTCTTGCTTTTTAATCTTACTAAGAAGTACTTAAAAATATTTATAAAACTTCAGCAAGAGAGTGTATTACAATAAAAAAATCAAGATCTACTAAATTCTACAATTTATGAAACATATATTCCTTAAAAAAAAAGCAAAAAAACCCAACTAGTACTGAGGATTAAACTCAGGACTTTTGCACTGAGCTACATCCTATCTTTTCTTTCATCATTTTTTAATTCTGAGACAAGTTAAGTTGCTCAGTGTGGGCTTGAATTTGTACTCCTCCTGCCTCAGCTTCCCAAAGTACTTGGGATTACAAGTGTGTGTCACCATGCCCAGCTTCCAGCCCTTTTTATTAGTTTATTCTGAGAAAGGTTCTCATTAAATTGTCTAGGTTGGGCTCAAATTTGTATCCTGTCTCAGCTTCCTAAGTATCTAGGATTATAGGTGTGCACCACATAATCCTTTTATCTAAACTACGCTTTCAACTCTCAAACTTGCTATTAGTCCCCCTAAAAATATTCCCCTTCACTTTGCATTTATCCCAAACTCTTGCTGGCCATGACCCTGCCAGTCTCCCGGCATCTCATGCACCTCTGTCCTCACAACTGCTGTACAGTGGCTGCCCTGGGGTTCAGCCTCCCTGAACAGGCTGGCCTGGCTCTCTCCAGTCTCAGAATCTTTGGGAAAAGTGCTCCATCCTCCTGGAGCACTCCGCGACTATCACAAAGCTCATTCCCACTCTTCTTTCACATCTTGGTTTAACAGTCTCTTCACTGGAGGAGCCTAGCCTGACCCTCTAGGGTAGGTCAATGTCTGCCCTTTCACAGGGAACTGCCCAGGCTTTATTGGACATACCTGTCTCTGTTCCTACCTACATTGTTAACTCTATGAGTTGAACATCCCATTTGGTTCCCAATGTACCTCCAGCACCTACCTCGGTGCCTAGCATGAATGCACTCATTCAATAAACATCTGAGCACCTCAGTGTGTCTGCAACAGTTCTAGGCACTGAGGATCACAGACCTCTGATGCCATAAGGGAAATAAGATACTAGTGGGGGCAGGAGTACAAGAAAAAGAAAAATGAGCCAGTACTCTGCAGTACAAGAGAGCAAGGAAGGGGCTGGGGATGTAAGAGCTACTTTTAAATAAAATAGTGAGGCACAGCACCATTCAGAAATTTTGAACAATCCCTTGACAGAGAGCAGGTAAAGGAGTGTGAATCACTAAATACCTGGACAAAAAGCCTTCCAAACACAGAAAGAATCCTTACTGTGGATACTACAATGCCTCCTTCTTTGATGCTCTGGGCATTCCCCAAATGACTTCACTAAGCTTAAAGGAATTTCAGAACATCACTTCTACCACTTTTCAGCTGGATGAAAAAGCTTATAGCTGTGGGAGGTGGTGCACACTTGTCATCTCAGCTACTTGGGAGACTGAGGCAGGACAATCACAAGTTTGAGGTCAGTCTGAGCAACTTGATGACACTCTGTTTCAAAATTAAAGAAAAAAAAGGTAATGAATGTAGCTCAGTAGCAGAATGCTTGTTGCCTACTGTGTGTGTAAGAGGAGATAGGTTTATTCTTTGGTACTGGAAAAAGAAAAAAGAGCTGCTATAATATAGTTTGGCAAGCCTAAACATTGCATTTTCTTTTTCATATGAAAAACAAAGTAAAACAGACAAGAGTGCTTCATAGACAAGTCCTCACCCCACCTCAAGATTCATTAAGATGAGGTGAGGTCCAAGTCCTTGTAACCAGAAAACTTGGTTCTTAGAACTTTTAAATTTAGGGGACCAGGAATGGAACCCACAGCAGAGCAGATACATCCCCAAGATCAAGTTCTTGTAGCTGTTCTCTGGGGCAAATCAGCATTGCCCCCTGCCCTACCCCTGTTGTCACTTGGTCCATCAGCCTGGCAGACAGGACACCTACAGACCTGCACGGAGTCACACAGCAGCAAAGCAGCACATCGGATTCCTGATGATAAGTTTACACTAAGAGATATTTGTGTTCTCCACTTCGCATATACATTAAATATTATGAAGGAATTAAGTCCAAGGTAAAGAGAGGCCAGCAGCAAGTAAAAGTAAGAAAAACCCAAACATTAACACCACAGAAAGATCCTGAGTCACAGACATCATATGGACCACACCCAATACCAGAGAGCTGGGGTACAAGTGGAGGACACAGAATCTCCTACCTCTAGAAATCTGTGTGTCAGAATTCAGGTGTCCAAAGTGAGAGCTAAAAGCCCATGCTTATAGGCAGCAGTGGCCTGGGATTCCCCCTAACACTGATCCACAAGTGGATGTCTAAAAAAGAAAAAAAAGGCATGGCAAATAGCAAGTATAAATTGGCCAAAGTCACCATTTAAAATACAGACGTTCTCATGCAAACTGGAAAAAAGCCAATCTACATCCATCTGCTACTCATAAGACACATCCACAAGCAACTCGGAAAGGATGCAAATAAAGGATGGACAGAGATGTACTGGGAAAATACTAACTAACCAAAAAAGGAATACCTCAGTATAACTAAGTTATATTACACAAAAATGAGTTTAAAACAAAAAAACAAAATAACAGACCACTAATTAGAACAATAGCATTAAACCATGCAAAGCAAAACAGCAAGATTACAAGGTAAAATCAGTAATTTCACAATCACAGAACAAGTTAAAAATATATATCTTAATTATGAACTCATAGATGAAGCAAACAAAAATAATCAGTCAATATCTAGAAAACTGGAAACACACACATATAAATATGTATGTATACATATATATGTATATATAAGTGTAGACATATATAACACTATCAACTAAAAAATACATTTTTAATGCCCTTGGAGTATTTACAAAAACTGTCAGAAAGCAAGACTCAACGAATACCACCAACTACTTTAACCACATTCTCTAATCCAGTGCAATAAAATCAGATCAGGATGGGGACCAGGTATAAATCAGAACAATCTCAACTTTCTGCCCCATTTCTCTATATGGGGAGAAGCCCATCCTCCTACTGATGTAAAATTAATACTAGACATATGTAGAAAGAGACCTGATGCAGGAAAGGCTACACATTTATATAAAACATGCAACCAGAGGACATTTAAAAATCAAAGACAGAGCCACCAATCTTGTCAAGAAAGCAACTCACAGGCTCCTATGCACCCCCATGGAGTAACACAAGGACCAGGAAGAAGAAGGGCACCTGGGAGCATGGAAATCCCCAAACAACCCAAGTAGCTGATAGTAATATGTAGGCACAGATAAAATTGTCAGTTTTCTTAACCTAAGATATTTAAGACACTGCATTCACTATTGTTCCAAGGCAACTACTCAGTTATGAATTGTTTTGTTTTGTTTTTCCTTATTAGTATGCTCTTAAAAGACAGCCCAGGCCTGAGGCCAAACCCATGATATTATCATATCCCTGGTCCATCACTGGCAGCTCAGATAATCAAGATTCATTACCAGGTACACTTCCCTGTTCAAACACGAATTATGAAAAAGATCTTTATTCCTAGGGGCAGCTGTTCACTGCAGCTACTGAACTGCAGCACTAAGACTATTCGATTATCAAGATAAGACAGAGATCAAGCTCTAATATCATCAATTTTCACAGAGCTTGCAAGCATTTAACAGGGAGCAAGTCAAAAATGGAAAAGATTCTTAACTAAAATTAGAAATATAATGAAAACTTAGAAGAAACTCTTTCAATATATTTAAAATACTTCACTGAATATATTTTTCCTCCACTTACACATCATTTCCCAAATAGTATGCAGTTTAAATGCCTCTGAAACAGTATTAAAGCTGAGTTATCAACTACTTGTCAAAGTTTCTCCAAGTGGTTAACATCAAAACAATTACAACTAAAGTGTCACTCAGATCCTGCCTGTGGTTTTTACATGTATTTTTCCTTATTCAGATCCATGAAGTCTATTACTAGACATCATGGTAATACTGAACACGTGTCTGAATCACTTTTCTTGAGTTGCCTGACACCCAAAGTTGAAGGGGGAAATGTCTATTTAGCTCACAGTCTGTAGAGGTTTCAGTCCATAATTGGCTGGCTCCAAGGCAGGGTAGCACATGGCAGATAGAGGGGCAACTATTCATAGTGGCGGAAGACAGCAAAAAAGCAAGGAGCATGCTTGCAAGCTCGAATGACAGACAGACAGACAGACAGACAGACAGACAGACAGACAGACAGACAGACACCGAGAAGACAACATTAACAGCCTCTTATGGTCCCTTATATTGTATCCAGTCTATGGGGATTAGGGAGGTGCCCATCCAATCCAGTGGACTGATCTAGCAATCACCCACCTTAATTCCAGCACTGTACTACAAATCAATCACACACTCCATTCAGCCACCTTTGAATAAAACTCTGGTTGCATGAAGTTTTGGGGGGACATCTAGACAAAAACCATAACAACATATAAAATGAAATTCTTATTTTATTTGTATATCAAAACAAAACTTTCAAAACAAAACAAAGAAAGCCCCACAAAACTTTCCTCTAAACACTGTGGTCCAATGTTGCACATATAATGGGGAGGCAGGGAATCTAATTTCATGAGAAAGTAGAATAATTTAGTCTGATCAAATGATCAAAGCACTACTATTAATTTTTTAAAATGGGATTGGGGTATTTAAGTATTTCCTTGTTCTGAAGTTATCCAGAATACTTACAGACAATCTTGTGTCAGAATTACTATTTGAAGGCTCTGAGAAGAACATTCCCTATGTCAGTCACACTAAATGTGGCCACTACAGATGAGGTAAAGGCACCAATCGATAGCTATGTGCCAAGAACAGAAACAGATGATCCTTCTGTCTGAAAGATAAGGATGTGTTTGGAAAACTCAGGAAGCCAGGTTTGAAGCTGTTTAAGATCCACCAGTTTCCCACCAGTTTCTAGAGGCTGCAAAATAGACAAGCCCTCTGCTGACAGCATGATGGTTCGCCCAGTTATTCTCAGAACAGGTTAGGCAGAGTGCATGAACTCTATTCTAATGAAAGTCAGAAAACAAGTAGTGATTGTGGAGTGAAGGCAGCGGCAAGAAGGCTGTGTATCTGCTAGGGCACAGTACAGTCCCACTCAGCAGGTCCAGCATGTTCAGCATCCTTTCAGGTCACCCATTTGCAAAGGGGCCTTTTAGCATCACACTGGCATGTCAATGACAAAGTAGAGCCACTCACAAAGAATCCAAGGATTTGATTAGCTCAACAGATTGAAAAGCAACACTTATCCTTAATGATAAACTCCACTAAGAAAGGACTGTACTATGTCTCTTAATGTGCAGAACTAAAAAGACAGACTGCATAATAGGGTATTGCATATTCTTACTTTGATTTCAACTAAATTTGTTGCATATTACCTTTTCCAAGTGCCTGTCAAAGAGATTAGCATGTTCCTGCCAGTTTGAACTACTGGTGGTACATGCATGATTGTCTTACTGGCCATCTTGTTCTACCTGAGGAGACTGTTTCATGCTGTCCAACGGGACAGTCATGAATGTACCACTGGTGACTCAGAGCATAAATGTGTTAAACACTTAATCTACTGCTTTTTATTCTTTTTCCATCTCAGGCCCTTTCCCTTTCCAGAGGGGGCAAGGTGCAAAGTCAAAATGTAGTTGAAATAAAGAGGCTGGCAAAGTAAAACATACATCCATGATTCTCTCAACCTTCATCACACAGAGCAAAAGTAAAAATGGAAATTCAAAAAAGAATTGATCTGCAGCATAGGGTATCAAGAAAACGCAGAAATTCAGAGAACATCCTTTTCAATTAAAGTCAGGCTCAATAGTTGCGTCCTGTCTCCACTCACCTAATTAGCTAGCACTTGGAGCTGTGTACGGATCTCTGTGCCAGGATTAAAGGAAGAGCTCCCACCGAGCTAGGAGAGGCTGCACAGCCCTGCAGGGGGCCCAGTTTTACCAAAAGAGAAGAACCAGAACAGCTCCTGAGGCTCCAGCAAAGAGGTACTTTTCTTTTAAAAACAAAAAGAGGACTAACAAGCTTGCCCAATAGTAGAGTGCTTGCCCAGTATGCAGGAAGCCTGGATTCGATTCCCAGCATAGTAAAAACAAATGAACACACAAACCCCAAAACCCCTACACATCAGAAATCCTTCTTAAGGGACTTGGGTTGCATATACTAAAAAGGAAAGGAAGGCAAAAAGCAGCAACTAGTCAAGGCTTGCTATAGTTTTGGTCTTCAACTACACACAAAAACCAGCACTCCTGGAGGGTTGGGTCCCATGAACCTCTGGTCATACTTCTGTCAACCAATATGTTTTATGTTTATCTGTTTAATAATGGTTTATTTAATAAATATGGCTGATTAATTAACATTGAGCTCACAGCCAGCAGCACCATAATGAAGCATGCACAGAGCTTATCTAATATGCTTATTTTCTCCTAGAGCACACCTCAGCCTTTTCTCACTTAGGAACTCTGAGGCCACGTCTGGGGCCATTTAGGCAACAAAGTCACCAATAAGAGCATGAAGAAAAAAGTGGCACTAATTAGACTTAAAAAATCCCCAACTGTTTATGGTCTGAGAGTTCAAATAAAAATGCAGAGTATTATGTGGTCCAGCACAGCAACAACACCTACACTGGGCAACTCAAACTTCTCCCACTCTGAGTATGCCTGGGAATAACCACAGAAGGCACTGTGATACAGGTCCTTCAAATGATGTAAAGGAAATTTATAACTCAACCTGCTAGATGTCAGATACATCAAGTTTATGTTCCCCAAAATCAAGGAAAAAATTCTCAGGAAACATAGGTTAAGAGCAGGAAAATTTTATTGGGAGCCAGAGCTGCTGAGAAACAGAAGGGGGTTTGAGTGGACTGCCAAAGAGCCCTGTTCCCAAGTTTTAGAGAGCAATATCAGGTGGTGGACACAAAACCAAGAAGTGAGTACAGCATGGGACAAAACTATGATCAACCAACAAAATTAAAAGTATAACTGTTTAAGTAATGTTGACCCAATGGGAAAGCAACTCATGCAGCAAGTATACATGGAAGAGATGAGTCAAGAGGTCTTGGTCACCCATGTAGGTGACTGACACCTATCTAAATTTTATTAGACCAGGTTATATCGATTATTATATATTGCTAACCCCTCAGGCAGGTACGCAGACCTAGCCATTGCATATTTACCTTGTGACCTGGCCTTCAACAAATGCACTTTTAGCAACAGATGTAACATGTTCTTATCTTCTGCATTTGTCAAGGGCCTATCCCTGACTGCCTATAATATTTCTACCTACTTAGCTATCATGAGTAATGATCAGAGGTTACAAAAAGTTTTAATAAGTAGGTGAATTCATAAGTATAGAACCTGTGAACAATGAGGACTGGCTGCTTTTAACACCAAGCCCACACCAGCTTCCTAAACTGAGTCTGAAAATAAACCCACAGAGCTAATGAGTCCAACCTTACCTGACAGCAGACTTGTCTGCATCTACATCACCCTCATATTACTTCTGAATCTTCTCCAAAACCAAACTCTATACCAGGAAGCAGCTCTGTACCTATCAGTACACTGGGAACCAAGAGGCACCAAAGGAGACCCTTGACTACACTAACAAGAGATTAATTAAAACAGCAACCCAACTGCAGGAAGCCAAAGGAAAGAAAAGGGGATGCAATTAACACCACTTTGTCTGTAGTTTTTGGTCTTCTGGTCTAAAGATTCAGAGGTGCCCTTCACCACAGTACAAAGGTGGCCTGGGGCAAAAAAATGAACAAAGGCCTTAAACAGACTTCTCTAGCTCCAGATTATGAAAGTTTGGCCCCCACTTCAGGTTGCCTGTCTGTTGCCTGCTGCAGGAGAGATACATGGTTGAATCCCAAAATGGTAAAGAGGATTCTTACTGAGCATGAATTAGTATTCAGGTAAGCTTTACTTGAATTTGGAAAGGTACATTGGTTGCCAGTGCGACAGCACCATCTTCTGGTTGATAAAATGGAATTGGGACATAAAAAGTCTTATTTGGAGTAACAATGTGTTTCAGGTGTTAGACATTAGAAGACATTTCAGGCATTAGAAGCCCCACAACAACAGCAAACTAAAAGTTTTAGTTTCTATTAAACCTGAACAATGTCAGTGGCAATAAAACACACAGACTCATCATGAAATAGAGGAACTTTAACTGTAGGTCACTATTGTTTTCACTCTACTTTTGGCAAGACTGACCACTCTCCACCTCTCCCCCCCGCCATGCCGGTCTCACTTATGAATGGAATTCCTCACCACACCTCTGGAGCCATACCTTTACTTGGGTGTGCAAAATGGCTCTTTTCTGCCCATATACAAAGCCCAAATTTGAAAGGGGCAGAGTCAGAGCATGGGACTCTCTGGTCTTTGTACCCTTATCTCCCCATCCCCACAGGCCTTGCCAACATAGAGAGCACCACCCACACAGATGAAGACAGAAACAGGAATTCCCAAGTGCTCAGCATCCCCTGTGGTCCTCCAAAGTACCAGGCTCTGTGTGGATTGTGGTAAGAATGGGCCTAAGGTCTCAATGGGGCATCCTACTATAGCCTTACTGCTTCCTATGGAAATATAGACCAGAACACCCCAGAAGCTGGTTACTAGGATGGTCTTCTTCAATGCAGTGGCCCATCTACTTGTCTAGAAGCGCTTGGGTGTCAGGCTCCTCCTGACTGTGTGGGGCCAGGTGCTCCTACTCCTCACTTGGTAAGAAGCATGAAAGTCGTGGCCTGGCCCATGGAGATGTAAGGTGAAGGAATGAGCATTACTCCTAGATACTGCCCACGAATCCTGAGGCTGAAGCTCACCACCTCTCTCCCCTCTCACGTTCCTTCTTTCCTTCCTTCCTTATTCCTTCCCTCTCTCCCTTTGTGTGTGTGCATGTGTGTACACACACACACTGGGGACAAGACTGAACCCAGGGCATTACATTATTTTAATTTTGAGACAGGGTCCCTCTACATTGCCCAGGTGGCATCAAACTTGTGATCCTTCTGCCTCAGTCTCCTGAGTAGCCAGCATTACACCACCATGCCTGCTCATACTATTTTCTAATTTATTTCTTTTTTAAAATGCTAGTCCTCATTCACTCAAATGATTTCATAATCTCCTGACAGAGCATTAGCCAGTCTGAAAAATATGGCAGCAAATGCCCACTGTGATTCCCACTTCTACCATGGTGGCATGCCCCTCTCTTCCATCTGCTAACACAGCACAGCCCTCTCACAATGATCACATCAAGGCCTTTCCTCAAAGCCTTCCACAAACAAGCCTGTGCCTAGTAACAACCCAAATATGAATGATGTTGCAGAATGACTTACATTAGCTTAGGCATTTCTTCCTCCACTGAAGGCAGAAACACCTGCCATCCCTATTCATGAACTTATTCATTCATTTCCACCTTGTCTTGCTCCAGCACCATTTATGTAAACAATGTTTAAATGTTTGTCAAAAGATGAATCCATCTAGTAGGGTTTCTGTTTTTGCCATCTTGTTTGTCAAAGGATAATTTTCATCAACTCTAAATTAGGAACTGAAGTACACTGTCACTGATTCTTGGAAGCCATGGCCCATTTATTACTCTGTGTAGCATTTATAGATGTGGCAGTTCCCAGATAAATTCAATTTGGCCTCAGTCTCTTAGAAAAGGCCATGAACTAGAGTAAATAAAAGATCAACCTTCCAGACATTTAAAAATAAATAGAGCTGGCTCAAATATATCCATTTCATCTATTTTTGACTCTATGTAATGTTGCAATCTACACATGCAGCAAAGAGTGCTTGACTTTGGGGTACCACTTTAGGCAGCATGCCCTTTCTAAGGGTAACTATCCATTTGATCAATTTGGTATCCAATATCTAGAAGTCCTTCTGAAAGCCTCAGACTTTTCAAAGAAAAATGGTTCAATGGATATTTTAAAATTTGCTTTGATAAAAAAGAAAGAACCCAAATCACATGGCAACAAGGTTTGTATAATAGAGAAGACTCTTTTAATACTGGGCCTTTCACATGTTAGGCAACTACTTGACCACTAAGCTCCATCCCCAAACCCCCAGTCTCTACCACCCCTTTTTCATTTTTATGAGACAGGGTTGAACTATGTAGTCCAGGCTTGCCTAAAACTCACAGTAATCCTCTTGTCTCAGCCTCTACAATACTAGGATTACAGAGGCATACCACCACATCCAGTAGCCCTTTTTAAAATTTTTCTATTTTTATTTATTTAGTACTGGATCTTGCTACGCAGCTCAGACTTGTAGTGATCATCCTGTCTCAGGCTCCCTCGTGCTGGGATTACAGGTGTGGAGCACCACGCCTGGTTTCAGTGGTTGGCTTGGCGTAGGGCCAGCATGGCATGAGGTACTGGGGAGTGAACCTATGTCTTTGCAGTTGCCTGGCAGGTGTTTAGACCGCTGGCCTGAATTTTTTATCCTGCCTTCTAAGTAGCATACCTGATCCACATTCCTAATTTGAACATACAAAATCCATGATTCTGTCTTCTAATTTTCTCTCCTGCCACTCTACCACATATACCTTTTGCTCCAGCCATACAAAAAACATGCTGGTCCCATTCTTCACCAGGGCTGCCTCAGCCTTCCTCTGCTATGCCACCTCCACTTATTCCTGGAGGATGAGTGAGGTACCACTTACTCCAGCAAGTCTTCCCTAGCGACCCTCTTCTGTACCTCCGTGCAGTCTTCACAGTCTCTCTTTCCAGCGCAGCACTCAGCATCTAAGACACTAGAGTTGTCTAACACCTGCCTGCACCATGAGATGCTGAATTCCTTGGATACAGAGACTACCATTTCAGCTCTACTCTCTACCTGAATTCAGATTGTCCGTCTTTCCACAGGAGAGAAGCAAACACTTACGCAAAGGTGCATACTGAATGTTTCAAACAAATCCATCATTATCATGCAAAATACTTCCTTATTCTTTTCTTTGGTGTCCCTATAAAGGACACTGAACATAAAAACGTAAGGTATTCAGATAGATCAATAAGGATTAGAGGATTTACATTCCATCTGAAAATGTAACTGCAAAAATGGACACCTAATTGTTAGTCTGCTTACAATATAAAGTGATTCAAATTTATTTGGAGGGCTAACAGATACTTATTACAATTAATGATACCATATACTATAAATACATCATTTGTAAAACTGTACAACATACTATGATAATTTTTTCTCTTCTCTCTAAATTACGTATATAATAACAAAGGATTTGTGGGGTAAAAACTTCAACTAAAAAGAAATATATCTCTGTCCTTTTCCGCAGGACTGCAGCAGAGAACTCCCTGGTGTGTGATGCCATCTGAAGACAAGTTTCTATGAAGTTTCCCAACGCTGCTCCAAATCACATGCAGAAAGGACAAGAGACATCCACGTAAGCTGAACAACATAAAGCCTTTTTATTTATTATGGCTTGTCTTTAGATGCACCCATGGAGTCTCATGTGGTTATGGGTGGAGCTTTTCAGAGGTAGCTGGATCTAGAATGCATGATTGGTTCATGATGCAGTGTTAGGATTAAGGCTGGGTGATCACTACATCAATCCACTGATTGGTTTGCTGCGGGTCTAAACCCAGTAGCCTACATACAGGATACAAAAGGAGGAGGAAAAAACTGCTAAGGTTCCTTGCTTGCTTAGCTACCTTCTGCCCACCATGAACCATCCTCCTTTGTGATGTCCCTTTGCCATAACCCCTCTGCCTTGGAGCCAACCAATGATGAACTGAAACCTCACAAACTGTGAGCTAAATAGACATTTCCTCCTTTAACTCTGAGTATTTGGTATTTTGTCTCAGCAATGAAAAAGTAACTAAGACATTACTCAACAATTACGTTCAGTCCTGTTTGCTTTTTGTAAAAATACCACTTAAGAATCAGTCCTTAATACTTACAGGTATTTATGTAGGGTACAGAAAAGTTAAGATAAAATCCTGATCTCATGTGTTAACAACACCATTAATTATAGATGCAGCAACACTCCAGAAATCCCACATTTGCTGGCATTTCTGTTATACTGAACAAAATGACACTCGCCCTGCTACTTAAGTGATGTCTGGGCTTCTTTCCAGGATAATAAACATATCTTTTCTAAGAAAAGGTAGGTTATATGAACACTAAATAGTGAAAATGTAATCAATAAACATCACAAATAAAAAATGTTTAATATTCACTTTTCCACAATTGATTAAATTGAAAGAAAATTCAGAGAAATGAATTCCATAAATTTCATGACAAAAAAAATTAAAAAGATACCATAGGCCAAGTATGGTGGCACATGCCTGCAATCATAATTACTCTGGAGGTAGAGGCAGGAAGATCAGAAGTCAAGACCAGTGGGGGCAACTCAGTGATACTCAAAAAAATTAATAATAACAAAGGAACTATGGACATAGCTCAACGGCAGAGTTTGATCCCAAGTATGGATCTGATCCCCAATATGGGTGGGGCCCTAAAATAATTATAGTCAACCACAAAAAATGACCACTCTGCTAATAATTAAGTTTTATTTTGGTTTTGGCATCAGGAATTGAACTCAGAACCTTATGCTTGTCAGGCAGGCACTGTGTCACTGAGCTATGTCCCCAGCCTACACAAAGAGTTTTATTATTATTTATTTATTTATTCTATTGAGAAACAAATATCAATGAGACAGTTTCAAAACTGATTAATAGGACAGTTTCAATAATTAATATATTGTACATTGTTATTTTATTGATTATCCATAGTACAAGATGCAGACAGAATATCCTGTCCTACACGAAGAGTTTTATTATTTATTTTACTGGTTTTATTTTTTAAAATTTTTTTCCCATAATTTTATTAAGAAACAAATAGCAATGAGACAGTTTCAAATCAAATTGGTAGGACAGTTTCAATAATGAACACATTGCATACTCTCTTCCTAGTGGTTATTTGCTGTACAAGATGCAGATATGACATCCTATTTACAAACACTATTCGAACAAATCCCTCTATTCATTAAGAGAATGTAACTATATATCTATCCTAACCATTTTGAACACACAGATACAAAATGGACATTCATCTGTATCCCCTTTTTTTGTTTAGTTCCGTTATTTGAATATTATAGGTGTGTTAACTCAACAAAATATTCTAAAAGAGTCCAGTAGTCCATAATAGTATTGGGTCTTCTGCTTCACTGGCAATGTCAGAATACACAAAGAGTTTTAAAAATAAGATTTCCTTTTGCTGTACTCCTTTATTTACTTATTTAAATACTGTATTACACAGGTAACATTTGTGCAGCATAGAAAAAATTAGAAAACAGAAAAACACAAGATCACAAAAATCTTCCATAATTCTAAAACCCTAAGAGGTTTATTGGTAAAAGTTTATTAACACTAGTCAGGGCCAGCCATTTATACAATAATGTCCTCCAAAATATTTCATTGTATTTCAAATTTTCTATATACTTAAAATATATATATTTATATATTTAAAATTTCATTTCATTTTAAAAACTACAATAATAAGGTTGTATACAATAGAAATCACATACAAGAAAACATTGTTAATGTATAGGGATCAGCACAGCTAACCTATTTAACCAATGAGTTCACTGTACCCAGTGGTGAGAACACAACAAGGCATTAGAAGCCTCAAAGAAAAAGCATCAGAGAGCCACACAGTTTAAGCTGAATACTCACAACTAGCTATCCAGAAGGTCAATCACATTGCTTTAAATTTAAATGTCCTATTACCCCTGCCGTGCCAGCCCCAACCCTGGAGCATGCTGAGATGGCAATAAGACTGGGTATGGCACGTGCCTGCACTCCCAGCTCTTGGGAGGCTGTAAACAGGCAGATCACGAGTCCGATCTAGTAGTGAGACCCTGAAAACTCTGTAGACCCTTCCCTAAAATACAAAAAAATAAAATAAAAGTCCCATTACCATCAGCATTCAAAAATATTTGCCAAGGGCTGGCCAAATAGCTCACCAGATTAAAGTAATTGCAAGTAGGTGCAGGGGCCAGGGGTTCGATCCCCGGGCCTAGCATGCTGGTCCCATCCCTGGGGCACACTGAGACAGCAATTGAGACTGGGCATTGTGGTGTGCGCCTGTATCCCAATTCTTAGGAGGCTGTAAACAGGTGGATCACTATGAGTCCGACCTAGTACTGAGACCCTGAACACCCTGTAGACCCTTCCCTAAGGAAAAAAAAATACAAAAATATTTGCCAAATGTTTAATATGGCTATAATATAGAATACCATATAATCACATTCAAAGATAACACAAAATTATGAGTAAACTGACATTATCATGCTATATACCTAACCAGAAATATTACATTTTTATATCTAATAAAATTTAATTTAATATTTAATATTTTTTAACGAGGCAGCTGAGTCTGTTGGTACTCATCATAATCCAGTGTAGAGGCTAAAGCAGGAGAGTCACTTTTAAGTTCCAGGCCCACTTGGACTACACATTGAGTTCTAAGCCAACCTGAACTAACTACACTGTCAATCAGTCAATCAATCAAGTCTAAGTAAAAAAGTCAGCGAAATTAACAGAAATGTCAGTGAAAATTCCAATGAGATTTTTGAGTCTTGAAGAAAATTATTTAATGTTCAACCAAAATAAAAACAAGCTTAAATTAACTGTCCAATAAGGAATTACTGAAAAAAAGATGAAATAATTATACGATGAAAAGGTATTGAACTAAACACACACACACACACACACACACACACACACACACTGTAAAGGACATGTCTACACGTCTACTTACAGGCATAAAGCACAACTGAGTGAAAAGAACCAACTATGAAACAATATGAACTCCATAAATGTAAATTCATAAATTACAAAGCAACAGGCATTACAAATGCATCATAAACATACATACCACACATAAAATTGAAAGGTCTATTATTATCATCATCTGCAATCATATTTACAAATAAAGACAGGCATTGTAGACAATTTTTCTATGTTTTATTGTATACAGTTTTAATTTTTTCTGTGAACAAAGACAAATGGTGAAGAAGTAGAGCTGGAAAGCCTGAGGCTGTGCTCTATGGGAGATTCTGATCAGCGTTCAGATGAATAGATCACTTCTTTAAAATGAAGAGAGGGACCCAGTCCTAGCCCAGGTCCGGTGAGTGTGTGGAGAGCTTGCTGCTACGCTGCGCCGGCGGGACCAGTTCCAGGCCAGGCACAGCGTGGGCCGGACCCTCTCCCAGCCCCTTGGGCCGCCGCCCACCACTCCACAGTGCCTCCCCCACAGCGCCCGCTGAGTAGGATATTCTGCCTAGTTCCGGGAGCCCCCAGACCCAGTCCTAGCCCAGGTCCGGTGAGTGTGCGGTGAGCTTCCTGCTACCCTGCGCTGGCGGGACCAGTCCCAGCCCAGGTGCAGTGTGGGCCGGACCCTCTCCCAGCCCCTTGGGCC
>NW_004524771.1:1392561-1408112 GCF_000260255.1 Octodon degus | reverse complement strand
TTTCGATTTGATTTGAAACTGTCTCATTGCTATATGTTTATCAATAAAACTTTGAAAAGAAAAAACAAAAAAAAAAAAAGGAAATATGGTTTGCTTTCTCAAAACCAGAATTTTCATAAAATAAATAGGCTTTGATCTTTAACAAAAAAAAAATAAAATAAAATGAAGAAAGGCTGACAGCCTCAGTCATCTCCAGCATCACAAATGATAATAAAAAGGGGATTACAGTTTCTATCTAGATGTCCCCTCAAAGCCTCATGCCATTTAGATGGGCCTTTTTCCAAGGTGGCTAAGCCCAGAGTGTATGATTTATGGTGGTCCAATGCTGACATTAAAGGTGCTAGGACTAAGGGTGGGTGCTTGCTGGATCAGTTCACTGAGTGGATTGGCAACACCCTCATCCCCAGTATGAAGGATGGGAAGAGGCTTGCCTCCTCCCCCTTGTTTTTGCTGTCTTCCTCAGCTATGAACTGCCCCTCTGCCATGTGCCACGCTGCCTTAGATTCAGACAATTATTGATTGAAAGCTCTACAAACTGTTAAGATAAATTTTCTCTCCTTTTACTTTGGGTATTGGGTATGTTGTCCCAACAATGAGAGAAATGCAACTAAGTCAGAATTTAGTACCAGAGAAATGGGTTGTTGCTGTTAACATTACTTGGCTATGCAGCTCAAGAGCCTTTGGAACTCGCTTATGGGGAGGGGAAGAGTTAGGAAAGGTTCTCAGATGCTTGCTGAAAAAGTAGAACTGGAAGGCCTGAGGCTGTCCTCTATGGGAGATTCCGATCAGCACTCAGAAGACGAGAAAACCAGTAAAGACCAGTCTCAGAAGTTTTGGCTGGAAAGAACTGTGTTGGCTGTGGGACTCCAGACAATGTGTGTTACGGCTTGGCAGAAAGTTTGTCAGCATTTTGCTCATCTCCAGAGACCTTGCTCAAGATTGAGATTAAGGACAGTGGACTAATCCTGCAGAAGAAATTTCAAGGCAGTCCAATACCGAGTCTGTGGCATGGCTGATATTGGAGGCTTTTAGCCAGATGTATGATGAGAATCTAGAGCGAAGACCCTAGTAGAATAATCTAAAATGTGAGTTTGTATAGAAAGGAAACTAATAAAGCTGTGGACTGCAAAACTAGAGTGAAGGGGATGTTGGTGGCTGACAAGAAACAGGAGCATAGAAAAGACGACCTGAGGGCATCACCAGAAGTAGCAGACCTCGCCCTTTGCAGTCAGGAAATTGCAAAAGTGAAAGACTGTACTTTGAGAAGAAAGCCCCAGAGCCTCATGTTCCAGAATGTCAGGGGCCTAGAGAACTTGTTCCTTGAATGTGAGTTCATAGTGCTCAACCCTTCCAATCAAGACAAAGGAAAACCTGGCTGCTGCTCCAGCTGGCAGCAGACTGTGGCATCATCAACATGGTGCTATTTTATTTATTTATTGATCGATTTATGGCTCAGCCAGGCTGGGGGTGGGGTTGGCATGGCATGTGGTGCTAGGGATTGAATCATGGTCTCTGCGCGCTTGCCTAAGCAGGCGCTTTAGAGCGCTGAGCTAACGCACCAGCCCCAATGGCACTGGTTTTAGGTACATGCAGAATGGAAGAATTGTGGGGTCAGAAAAGTTTCCACCCAGATTTCAGCAGGCTGGGAGGTTAGGCAGTGTGCCTCTGAGAGGGTACTGTGTGAAGCTGTGTGTATGAAGCTAAGCTAAAGGAGCAGTGGAGACCCCAGAAGTTTGGAAAGCCAAGAATGTAGATGTCTGAGGAAAACTGTAAGGAGGAAACAAAGTGGGCCCAAGAGAGAAGCTACAGGAGCTACCACAACTGGAAGTGGATCCGCTCAAGACTTTTGAGTTCACATCTTGCCAGAGATTCCCATAGATGCTATAAATGGAACTACAGAATTTAATGTTTGCCCTGCTGGATTTTTGTCTTGCTTTGTTTCCACTCCTTTGCATCCCCGTTTGTAACTTTTGGAATGGAAATACCTATGTTGTTTCATTGAATGTTGGAAATGTTGAACTTTCTTTGCATTTGTACAGGAGCTCACAGCTAAGTTTGACTTAATCTTGTAGGAGACTTGTGACTTGGATTTTTCAGCAGTGCTGAAACTGTTAGGACTTTGGCAACTCTTGAAGATGGGCTAAATACCTTTTGCATAAAGGAATGTGCATGAGTCTTTGGGGTCCGGGGTGAGATGTTACAGCTTGTATCTTTTTTTTAAAAATGTATTTGGTACAGGGTCTTATTACTTAGCTTGGACTCTTTTTTTTTTTTTAATTTTTTTTTATTTATTTATGTATTTTGTGTGTGTGTGTGTGGCCAGCTCAGCCCACCAGGGGGCGGGGCTGGCTGGCATGTGGTGCTGGGGATTGAACCGTGGTCCCTGTGCTTTGCTAAGCTTAGTTTGTTCTAAGTAGGTGCTTTAGACCACTGAGCTATCTCACCAGCCCAGCTTGGACTCTTAGTGATCCTCCTGCTTTCAGCCTTCCCAGTGCTGGGATCAGCAGGCATGTGGTGCGAGGGGTGGAACCCCAGTCCCTGGACTTGCCTAAGCAGGCACTTAGTCTGCTGAGCTATCTCGCTAGCCCTTACTGTTTGTGTCTAGATATCCCCCTAAAGCCTCATATAGCATTAGATGGGTATTTTGTTTTTTGAGATGTGTGAATCTAGAGTATGTGATTATAACAGTCCAATGCTGGGATTAAGGGTGGGTGACTGCTGGATCAGTACATGGACTGGCACCACTCTAATCCCCAGAAGGCTGGATATAACACAAGGAATAAAAACTGGGTTGTCTCCCTCCTGTCTTGTTGCTTTCACTCTCTTCTATGGCCAGGAACTGTTACCCCTCTACTATGTGACACCCTGCCTAGATCCAGCTGATTATGGACTGAAAGCTCTATAAACTATGAGCTAAATACATCTTTACTCCTTTAACTTTCAGTATTTAATATTTTTGTCTCAATAATGAGATAAAAATACTGAGGCAAGGGGGAAATTAGTTGGCTTTGGTTGTTTGACTTAAGATCAACATAGATCTACTGGTTTTTTGGTGGTTTTTTTTTTTTTTTTTTCAGTACCAGGGATTGAACTCAGGACCCTGTGCTTGCCAGGCAAACGCTTATCCTACTGAGCTATCTCCCTGGGCCCAAATCTAGTGTTTTTACTTGTTCAGAATGTAAGACAACAATTGGAACTAAAAATAAAGAAAGACTAAAGTGCATATGCTCATAAAATTATTATTTCAAACAGTAAAAAATTGGATTTAACTTTAAAAACCAAGAGATACAGCTAAATAAGTTATAATTGCCTATGTGCACAATGAAATATAATGTACCCTTTAAGAGAAAACTCTTCAGGCAAGAGAGATAGCTCAGTAGAATAAGCGCCTGCTTGGACAGTGCAGGGTCCTGAGTTAAATCCCTGATACTGAAAATAAACAAATAAATGCATACATACTCTTCAAGGCAAATGAGAAATGCTCATGACAACGTTTAACTAAAAAAGTAGAGTCAAAACTGCATTTAGAGCTTGGCATGGTGGCACAGGTCTGTATTTCTGCCTCCCAGGAGGAGGACTGAAAGTTGGGAGCTGAACTTGGGCAACTTCATAAGCTTCTACCTCAAAATTAGAGGGGGCCAGGGCTGGGTTGATCTCTAATACAACAACTACAACAAACAAACAACAAAAAAAGCACAAACACTTAGCTAGGCCTAATGGCACACAACTATAATCCCAGCACTCAGGAGGACTGCAAGTTCAAAGCCAGCTTAGACTACGTAGGAAACTCAAGGCAAGAGTGGACTAACAACCAAAAAAGAGTATTTTTGATTTCAGAACCTAATAGGTATTAAGAATACTATGAAAACACTCATCTAGATCAGAGAAATAACTAAGAGGAAACATTAACCAAAATATTACTAGCTTTCATGTCTAGGCCGTGAGACTATGGTTGAATTGTCTTCTCCAACAGACTTTCAAATACTTTTCACATTTGCAATGATGACCTCAATGTATTTTTAAACCGGTGTCAGAAGAACAAATAAAACACAAATGATTTTTCTTTCAAGTGACATTGCAATTAAATTTGATAGATTTTCTGAATATTCTCATAGTATATCACAAAGAAAATATTCCTAGATCCAGACAACACAGGCCCTAAAACAAAAATCCTAGGCCAGTGGTTTGGATAAGAAACAGTTACAAAAGATAGAACCAGGTCTCAAGCATTGCATTTCTGTCGGTTATGCTAAACCTACCACTAGACACCTTGAGCTCACTGCTGTCTTCTGTTTTTTCTGTATTTAGGGAAGGGTCTATAGGGTGTTCAGGGTCTCACTACTAGATCGGACTCAGAGTTCTTCTCCTGTTTACAGCCTCCCAAGTGCTGGATTGCAGGGGCGCACCACTATGCCCAGTCTCAGAGGCTGTCTCAGCATGCCCTGAAGCAGGGCCAACAAAGCAGGCCCAAGGATTGAACCCCGGCCCCTAAGCCTGCTTGCAGGTGCTTTAATCCACTGAGCCATTTGGCCGGCCCACTGCAGTCTTAACAGCAGATGGTAAGCTTTCTGCACTATTCTCACATGGGTAAGCACTCTAAAGCCAGCTAATTGGGGAAAGTCCAAATACTGTCACATACTGAACTCTGCATGGCAGATTCCACAACAGATACACATGATGGCAAATCTTAAGATTAAGCGCTGTATAAAAAGAGGAAGATAAATTGGTTTTTAATAAATATCATTTTTTCCATTGTGCTTTTGATAGATTAAGAGGGGAAAATTGAGTCAGATACTCTTATAAATTTTCAAATCAGAAGATAGTTATACAAAATACACATTCACTTACACACCTCAATAATGCTTTTCCTTTACCCAACTGATGTACAAAGCACTCTAGTAAAAATTTAGTCTGTATAAAAAAGAAATATATAGTTTTCAGGATCTAGTACTTATGGCAAAACCCCCAAGTCATTTAAATCCACAAGGTAATTTAACAGCTCCCCCTGCTCTTGTGTGTGTGTGTGTGTGTGTGTGTGTGTCTTTGAGACAGGGATTCACTATGTAGTTCAGGCTGGCTCTGAACTCACTCTGTAGCCCAGGTTGGCCTTGGACTCACCTTATCTCCCTGCCTCAGCATCCCAAGTGCTGAGATTACAGGTGTGCGTCACTATGCCTGGTGAGTCTACATTTTCTAAAACAAGCTCATTAGTAAATATCTTACTTTAAAATGTAATGTTGTAATTAGATTCATTTATCTACTACCAGTATAATTCAAGATACCTGTCAGCCAACTCTACAGTTAGGTCAGGAAAATCAATGTCTAAAGAAAGACATCTGTTTTTTGTTCTTACTATCTTATATATTTCCTCTTTAATAGGAATACACACTCAGTAACATACTAGCCAATTACAAGAGACACACAGAAAGACAAATACTTTGAACACTATTGATATGTACGTACATCAAAAAAGACATGAACTTAAGTCACATTTTTCATCAGTTGAAGATGAATTATGTTTTTTTGATGGTTCAAAATTTTCTGTAAAAACATTAGAGAAAGAGGTAGCTTAAACATTGTATATAATATGGTAGGTAGGCTTGAATAAAAAAAAAAAAAACAGGCAGGAACTTTAAAAAGCACAGGTAAGGAATTCTATTTCTGATACAAAGGAAAAAGCTCTCAAAAGGCTATCGTCCTCATAGATAACAACTACAAACTCCCCCCAAAATGCAATAAACAAACAAATACACTATGCATCTGAAGGCTCCAGAATATTAACAAAATGAGGCAGATTTTGGAAAAGGAGTCAAAAATAAGAGGAACTGTCTCAGAGTGACCTTCCTTGGTTGTATGAGTTCGACTTTGCCCTGAAGGGCAACTGTGGTTTTTTGTTTTTTGAGACAGGGTCTTACTATGTAGTTCAGGCTAGTCCTGAACTTACTATGTAGCCCAGGCTGGCCTTGAACTCTAAGCAATCCTCCTGCCCAAGTCTCCTGCATGTCAGGATCATAGGAATGTGCTACCATGCCCAAGGGCAACTGTGGTTTTTAAAGTAAAGGGGCATCGGCCAGATAAGATTAACAGAAAGTCTCCTGTCTTTTCAAAAATAAGAGGCACTAGAGCAAAAAGCATGGCCACATGGGCAATAGACATTGAGGACAGAGTTCTGAAAGAAAGGACACCAGAGAAGGGAACCTCAAATTTGGTCTATAGATTCAGCTAAGTCTCTGGCTGATCCTTAACCATGCATGTGACAAACTTAGTTAAAAATCTGAGCTACCACCTACCACAAGTGTCAAAGAATTTGTAGTCTGAGTATAAATAAGTTAACTATCTACATGCACAAGACCTTTGGTTCAATTCCCAGCATACATGCATGAGTATACACTAAGAAAGCCAGTAGGACGGGGATGCAGGAGTGATGCAGCACTAGCCTAGTCAGTGTGAGGTCCCAGTTCCATCACCACCACTGAATAAAAAATGACAAGAAAGGAACCAAGAAAAATATGCCTACTGTAAAGAGAAAATCTTGATAGTGTCAAGAAAAAATAATATATATATATATATATATATATATATATATTTTTTGGCAGAACCAGGGATTGAACTCAGGCCTTTGCGCTTGCCAGGTAAGCGCTTATTTTACTAAGCCATCTCCCTAGCCCCAAGAAAAAATAATATGGACATATTACACTGGGAATTCAAATAACTGCATATATGTCATCATTTGAAGCCATGGAGTCCAGAAAACAATGGAATTATACCTTTAAACTTTATATAATAGATATATATCCAGGCATGGTGGCATATGCCTGTAAGCCCAGCACTCAGGAGGCAGAGGCAGAATAGCTGTGAGTTCAAGGTCAGCCTGAACCACATAGTGAGCCCCTGTCTCAAAATGAAACACTCAGAATTCTATATTCAGTGAAAATATTCTACATAAATGAAGACAAAATAAACAGTTTCAGATACAAGGAAAACAGATAATTGGTTGTCAACAAATCAGCAACATTAGGCTGGGGAGATAGCTCAGTTGAATAAGTGCTTGTGTGGCAAGGGCAAGGGCCTGAGTTCAATCCCTAGTTCCACAAAAAAAAAAAAAAAAAAAAAAAAAGAAAGAAAGAAAGAAAGAAAAGAAACAGCATTAAATAGTGAAGGAAGCTCTTCAGGTTGAAGGAAAATAAGACCAAAAAGAAACTTGGAACTTTGAGAATGAAGTCAGGAGTGGCACTCATGTCTGTAATCCCAGCTGTCTTGGAGGCTGAGGCAAGAGGACTGTAAATTCAAAGGCAACCTGGGAACTTAGTGACTCAGTGAGCCCCTGCCTCAAAATAAGAAGTGAGGAAGTACAGCCAAGGCCCTGGATTCAATCTCTACTACAGGGGGAATAGTGGAAATGATAAATATCTGGATTAGAAAAAGTAACTTTTAATTTATTAAAATATATTAACTATTTAAAGTAGAATTATAACACCACTTTGTGAAATTCAAAATAAAGATATAATACACAGGTCAATTATGCCTAAAACAATCAGTGGGAATAAATGGACTTACTTGGGTGAAATCTTTCTACATTCTACATAAAATAGTATTATCTTAAGTTACTTTTCTTTGCTGCTGAGACAGAAACACCTAACACCCGAAGTTAAAGGAAGAAAGTTTATTTAGCTCACAGTTTGTGGAGGCTTCAATTCATAGCTGCCTGGCTCCAGGCAGGGTGCCATGGCAGAGGGGCACTACAGAGGAGAAACAGTTCACAGTAGGTAGAAGGCAGCGAAGTAGAGAAATAGCAGCAGCAACAAGCAAGCAACAAGGGACAAGCAGGGATGCTCTTTGTCTCTTACATCCTATCCAGCTACCCACCCTAGGGAGCCTTAATACTAGCCTTGTAACCTGAATCAATCCCAGCACCACCCTAGATCCAGCCACTTTAAAAAGCCTTATCAATGACCACATGAGTATAAATAAGTTAACTATCTACATGCACAAGACCTTTGGTTCAATTCCCAGCATACATGGGACAGAAGCTACAACAAGCACCATAGAACTCTTAATGGACCATGAAAAGCTATGGACAGATACTAAAATTTCTAATGCATCTGCTTAAAAACACAGAAAGAGGTTGGGTGTGGTGGTACATGCCTATAATCCTAGCACTTGGCAAGCTAAGGCAAGAGGACCACTCTAAGTTCAAGGTCAACCTGAACTGCATTAGTGAAACCCTGTCTCAAAAAGACAAAAACAGAAAAGTAAAAAGCCAACAGGAAAAAGTGGATTTTTTAAAAAATTCAAGTAACATTAAAGAGGACAGAAAAGGAGATTTTTTTTCTTTAAAAAGGGCAAAGTACAGAGGAAACTAAAAACATACTTCTATCTATCTATCTATCTATCTATCTATCTATCTATCTATCTACCTATCTATCTATCTACCTATCTATTTTACGGAACTGGTGATTGAACTCAGGCCCTAGTGCTTGCCAGGCAAATGCTTATTCTACTGAACCATCTTCCTGGCCCCTAAAGACAGATTTTAAAAATAAAAAAAGAGCTAGGGATGTAGCTTAGTACTCCCAGGGTTTAATTTCTAACAGTACCAAAAGAAAAGTCAACTGCAATCTGTTAATAAGCAACTGTGTGTGTGTGTGTGTGTGTGTGTGTGTGTGTGTGTGTACAGGAAAACACAAAAACTATAGAAGGCTCAAATAGTTATATTCATATCAGATAAGGAAGTTGTAGAAATCTTAGAAAAGATGAAGAGGGATATTTCACTATGATAGAGGGATCAATTTATCAGAATGACAAAATAATCATAAATGTGAACACATCTAGTAATATAGCCTTAAAATACATGACATGAGGGGCTGGGGAGATGGTTCAGTAGAATAAGCGCTTGCCTGGCAAGCTCAAGGGCCTGAGCTCAATCCCTGGTTCTGCCAAAAAATAAATAAATAAATAAATAAATAAATAAAGTGAAATTTAAAAAGACTAAAAGGAAAATAGACAAACCCATAATCAGAGAAATCAGTAAGGGCATAGAATATATGAACACTATTGCCTGAACCTCAGCAATTAAACTACATTCTGTATAACTCACATTTTCTTTTTAATTTGTTTGACACAGGGTCTTTTTTTTTTGCGGAACCAGGGATTGAACTCAGGCCCTTGTTCTTGCCAGGGAAGCACTTATTCCACTGAGCCATCTCCCTGGCTCCTTGACACAGGGTCTTGCTATACAGTTTAGACATGCAGTGACCCTCTTGCCTCTGCCTCCCTAGTGCTGGGATTACGGGCACGTGTGTCACCACGCCCAGTTCTGGTTCCAGGGCTTGCACAGCATGTGACACCAAGGATCGAACTTAGGACTTGTGCTTGCCAGGCTGGTGCTTATGCTGCTGAGCTGTCTCCCCAGCCCCCATGACTCACATTTTCAAATGCAGACAGTATGTTCAGCATGATAAATCTTGCTCTTTGCAATAATACATAAAATTTTAAAAAACGAATTATTTTAAAATCACTCCTCATGACAGAATTACAGATCAGTAACAAGAAAAGCTCTAGGTAAATCGTAAGCATTTAGAATTAAACTATATTCTGTATAACAACACATTTCTTAGTCATACAGAGTCAAAGGAAAAAATAGAAAACTTATAAGACATAATGATCATGAAAATAAAAAAAAAATTGTGGGACACTGGTAAAGCAGGGCTTAGAGGATGAATTTAAATTTTTAAATGCTTACATAAAAAAGGAAAAAAGCCAATGACTAGAAAAGAGTCTTGGCTAAGTATACACTGCCAGCAGAATGTGAGGTTTTGTGCACCTAGAGTAGAAAGGGCTCAGCTAAAAGTAAAAACCAGGGCAGACTTGCAAACTGCCTTAATGTTTCATGTATCTGCTCGTTCAGCTGAGAAAGGAAGAAAGCCTAACTGGGTCTTAAGTACAACCTTAACAAACTAATGACTAGCCACAAAATTATACTTGCTAGAAGTATAAGTGTTTTACAGGCATGGATGGGGGGAGTAAAAGAAAAAAAAATCAATCACATAATGTTATACTTCAAGAAACTAGAAAAAAGAACTAAGCAAATAAACAAAAGAACATGTTTATTTTTATTTATTTATTTTGGCAGAACCGGGGTTTGGACTCAGGCCCTTGCGCATGCCAGGCAAGCACTTATTCTACTGAGCTATCTACCCATACCCAAAAGAACAAGTTTAAAAGAATACAAGATAACAAAATAGATTATGGAAAGTCATATATAAAATTAATGAAACTAAAAGCTTGTTCTTTGAAAAGATCAATAAAATTGGTTCCTAGCTATAGTAATGAAGAAAAAAGGAGATCAAAATTACCAATGTCAAGAATAAAAGGCAATTATCACTACATATTCTCCAAACATTCAAAGAACAATAAAAAGCACAAGTAAAGTTTACAGCCTCTTAGCAAATTCAGAGCTGAATAATCACCTTGAAAGTTATATCCACAACTCTAATATTTGTTAAACACAATCAAAAGTATGACTTAAAGTGGGTATAGTAGTACACTCCTGTAATTTCAGTGCTCTGAGAGGCTAAAGCAGGAGGATCAAAACTGTGAGTCTGAGAAATTTAGCAATTTTGTGTGATCCTGTCTAAAAATGGGGGGGAGGTATGACTTGATATAAGCACATTTATGTTTGGGCTTATTCAAAGCCAAGAATCAGGTCGGCCAGATAGCTCAGTGGACTAAAGCGCCTGCTTAGGTAGAGTGCAGCAGCCAGGGTTTGATCCCTGGTGTGCCTTGCTGGCCCCACCCCTGGGGTGCACTGAGATGACAACTGAGACTGAGTGTGGTGGCACGCACCTGCAATCCCAGAGCTTGGGAGGCTGAAAACAGGAGAATCACTACAAGTCTGAGCTATGTACTGAGATCCTGTAGACACTGTACTAAATACATTAAATAAATAAATAAATAAATAAAGCCAAGGATCAATCATCCCAAAGAAGCTCCTAAAATAGAATATCACATATCTATATACAACTATCTAAATTTGGGCTGGACCTAGGTTTCAAAGCTTCTTTATCAACCTCTGCTTTTTCAAAAACTTCTTATAGAATTTCCAGTGTGTTCTAATCTCCAGCTTTCAAAATAAACAAAAAAATCTACTTTTCTCAAGCCATTCCTATAAAAATTATAGGCAGAGAAGTAACATCTTATAATGTAAGTAAGGACACTCAAGCCCATGTCCAAGTACTGAATACCACTAGACAGTGCCACTACACTTAGAAATACTGTTGAGCAAAACTAGGTAAGACATATAAAAATCTCCCTATACTAATGAGCTATTTAGCTTTGACCTTTGAAGGTGATTTCTTTCTTGACTACTTAGAGAAACATTCTCAAATGGTAGGGGTAAGTCTTCCGGAGGGCAAAAACGCAATACTGGCCACATTCTGCCTCGGCTGGCAAGCCAGAAGGGAAGAAGGCTAACTACAGATTGCCATTAGCACCCCACTGCCAACATAGAGCCTCATCTTCACAGCAGCAGCAACTAAAAGCAACAGAAATAACACAAACAACAGTTGATAGAAGGACTTTGATATAATAAGATTTCCTATAAGAAGAAAACTTTTCAAGAAGTCAAAAAAGTTTTTAAAAATCTTGATTAGAATTAGAAATATCAAGACAAGCGTCACTTAAAAAGGAATCCCCTAAATATAAATCAAGAAGTCTGTATCAGAGTCAAAGAAACTATTATAAGCTGCTGTATAAATAGACATTTAATGATTTTTGCCCCAATGCTACATTATTGATCTAACAGGCCCTCTGTTTTCTTTGAAATAACTACGTAATTTGTTTATAATAACATTAATAGGATTTGTACCACATTAGGTATGCTGGTTACCCCATCATTAGAACTGCCATGATAAAAAGCAAATTTTACATGGTCAATAAAAGTTCTATATAATTTTTTAATCCCAGCCAGAGACACTAGATTTATCTATTCATCAAGTGCAAAAATGCACTTCTAAATCATACGATCATAAGTATCACTTATTCAATATAATAAATATTACACATTTACTTACTAATGTCAGAAATACCCCAAGGATTATAAACACAATAGTGAACAAGAGATACAATCCTGTATCTCAAAGAGTCATGCTGAAAAAATAAAATAAGATGCCAAGGATATGCGTAAGCAGAAGGAAGGAAGGTCTCATCCTTTATAAAGGCAGCTAGAGACTAGCCAGACAAAGTGATGTTCATGTGAAAATGAGGTGGAGGCAGGAAGCAGCCCAGGTCTGCAGGAGGTAATGGCTCAGGAAAGTCTGTGCTGGCCACGCAAATTATCTGCCGGCTAACTTGAGAAAGGGTTTTTTGGGCAGGAAAAGAAAACTACAGTAGAAAAGCAAGCTTTAAGGGCTGGGGAGATAGCTCAATGGTCAAAGCACCTGCCTCGCAGGTGCAAAGACCCAAGTTCCACCCCTGGTACCACATGTGGTGCTGGCCCTGGGTGCACTGCACTGGCCACCAAAACCCAGCGTGGTGGCACATGCCTATAATCCTAGCACTGAGGAGGCTGAGACAGGAGGATCACTATGAATCCAAGCTGCATAGTGAGACCTTGTACCAAATAAATAAATAAATAAATAAATAAATAAATAAATAAATGTATGTTTTTTTAAAAAAAGAAAATTAAGCTTTAATGGTAAGGTTGCACATGCCACTTTTGTCACGCTTTGTGCCACCACAGAAGATTCAGTGGTGCACTCAAATTTGGGTCCCAAAAATGAACCTAATGGACCCAACTTTGCCCTCAGGGAGGCAATACAACCAAGCAAACAATCAACAATAGAGTGCTTTGGGGGCTACATGTGATTCATCATGCTTTCAGAGTATACTTGAAGATTCTCTCAATAATTAATAAGGGGCAATCACTACTTGACATCAATGTTGTAATAAGAACATTAAAAGAAACTCTGATATATACATAAACAAGGAAATAGGCTTGCATTTTCAAATAAATGCCATTGCCCAGTGTCTTATAGATTTCAGAATTTTACATAGTCTCATTCTTACTCTTCTAAGCACAGAGGCCAAGCAGATGTTTTAATAATCAGCTACCACTTGTCAGGCACTGAGGGTGGAGTGTTAGGCTCTTTACTGGGAACTTAATGTCAGTAATCTCATTTTATCCTCAGGACTATCCTGCAAAATGTTATCACCACCCACTCACTGACAAGAAGTCTATGGCTTAGAGGCTTATGTAACTAATTCACAGACACAGGGCAGATGCAGGGCAGAGCCAGAGTTTGTGCCTGGGTCAGTGTGACTTTGAAGCCTGTGTATCTCCTTTCTTCTCAGTACAAGGGCTGTGTGTCATCTGAGCGTGACCAGCAAGGCAGCTGGAATGTGGACCTGAGCAGAAGAGGCAGGACCACATTGAAAGTCAGGAGTTCTTGTTCCATATTTCTTGAGCCATGCTATAACCTCCCTATGACCTGAACTTTGAAGCCATCGTTTAGCTCTCTAATTACCTGATCCCTTTGGATTCTCTCTGAATAACTTTTTATAAAGATTGTGGGGTATCACAAAAATACACCCGAGCAAGTACTAAAGTATTTAACAATCAGTATCACTCACTGTACATCCGAAGCATCTTCAGGAGGGAGCTACATGCTCCTGAGGTGCTATTAAATAACCATAACAAAAGCTCAAAGCTATTACCAAGTGGGTTAGCCAACTTTCCATCTTTGTGACAAAGTGCCCAAAAATAATAATTTAAAGGAAGAAAGGTTAGTTTCGACTCAGTGATTTCAGAAGTTGCAGTCCATGCTTATCTGACTGGTGCTTCTGAACCTGAAGTTAGGCAGTCCATGGCAAGGAAGGGAAGGGTAGAAGAAAGCTACTCACCTCTGGGCAGCCAGGAAGAAGGAAAGTGGGGGGTGGGGTGGGGGAAAAGTCATGGACCAGCAACAGCATCCAAGGACAAGCTCTATTCCCTTTGACTAGCCCCCACCTCCTAGGTTTCCATTACTTCCCAATAATGTCCTTAATTTATAAATTTATCAATGCATTAATCCACTAATAAAGGCAGAGCTTTCATGATTCAATCACCTCCCAAAAAGCACATCTCTCCACCTTGCTGTACTGGGGACCAGTCCTCCAACATATAAATCTGAGGAACATTCCAGATCCCAACAAAAACACTAAGCTCTATACCTAGTATCATGTAATGGGCACACTAACAATAATTGCAAACCATGTTATTATTCTCAGTTCATAGAGATAAACAGAAGCTTATGAAGATCAAATACTGTGCTGGGAGTATGGTTCACTGCTACAGCACATGCCTAGCATCTTGAAGGCCCTGGGTTTGACTTCTATCCCCACACACTACAAAGAAAGGGTTAATTAACAGAGCCAAGGTCATACAAATACAGGTGTTAAGGCAGTATATTTTTAGAACCTAAGCTTTCAACCTCTATACACGGCATGTATTCCTGCAATGGTTAGATAATTAAAAATATCCAAGTACTGTGGTCTGAATTTGTATGTTTATCGAAGTTATCATATATAATTACTCATGAGTTATATAATCAGAATTACACAATCTTAGTGTGGGACACTCAGCTAAATAAAAAATAGATGCATCGCTCAAAACATTTTCATACATTTTTACATTATTAACAGTCCTTGAAATTTATTTGAATATATTATTTAAAAATACGTATTTTTGCAGGGTATGGCGGTACATGCCTATAATCCCAGGACTTAGGATGCTGAGGCAGCAGGATCACTACTAAGTTCAAGGCTAGCCTGGGGTACATAGTGAATTTAAGGCCAGCCTGAACTACATCACGAGAACCTGTCTCAAAACAAAACATTTTCAACCCTTTATTAAATAACTTTTTGTATCAGTGTATTTTTTGAGATAAGATCTCACTATGCCCAGTTTAAATAAATTTTCACCTTAACAAACTAGAATTTAGTGATGGCTAATATCAAAATTACTTAAGGTCCAAAAGAGATATGCTATTTTAACTTTTTAGAAGACCACTTTAAAGGAAATGAAATATTCCAATTATTTGTCTATAAAACAAATATATCAGTTTAATGGAGTGAATAAATATCTCACAAATGCTTGTACACAAATGGGAAAAGATACAAACAGGCAAATGCAGGTATCATTTTTGGTGTTCCTGCAACTATTTCTATTTCTTAAAGTAAATATGCAATCATTTTAGAAAAAGCACAAATGGAAGGAACAGAACAGAGATAGGTGAAAAAATTTAGTATGAACTCTACTCAATGAATACAACCTATCTTACATCCCATTTATACACGATAACCATTATTATTTCCTTTAGTTTACAGACAAGTTCAAGAACAAAGCGGGAAAGAAGTCAAAGATCTTTTCACGGAAAATTATAGTACTCTGAAAAAAGAGAACATAGAGGATTTCAGAAAATGGGAAGATATTCCCTGCTCCTGGATAGGAAGAACCAACATTGTGAAGATGGCCATACTCCCAAAATTGCTGTACAGATTTAATGCAATCCCTA
>NW_004524771.1:1389917-1391526 GCF_000260255.1 Octodon degus | reverse complement strand
AAAAAAAAAGAACTAAAAAAAATTTAAAGACCCAATCCAGAAATGGGCATCCGAGATGAACACACACTTCTCAGAGGATGAAATTAAAGTGAATAAATATATGAAAAAATGTTCCACATCACTAGCTACTGTGAAATGCAAATTAAAACAATGAGATACCATCTCACCCCAGAAAGAATGGCTATCATAAACAAATTAACCAAAAACAAATGTTGGAGAAGCTGTGGGGAAAAGGGAATCCTTCTCCACTGCTGGTGGGAATGTAGACTGGTGCAACCATTATGGAAATCAGTGTGGAGACTCCTTAGAAAACTAGGACTGGAAATCCCATTCAAGCCAGCAATCTCCCTACTGGGAATTTTCCCAGATGAACTGAAAACATCGTATCATAGTGATATATGTGTACCTATGTTTATAGCAGCACAATTTGTGATAGCCAAATCTTGGAAAAAAACAAGATATCCATCACATGAGGAATGGTTGAAAAAGATGTACTTTTATACAATGGAAGATTACTCAACTATAAAGAATGATAAACTTGAAGCATTTATATTTAAGTAGATGCCACTTGAAGATATACTCATAAGTGAAATAAACTAGACCCACATGTGTAAATATCATATAGTCTCCCTAGTACAAGAACTCAAAAGAGGAAATACAAATAGAAAGGTAGAACACAATTAAAAGGAAAGCAAGAACTTGAGGATTGGACAATGAGAGGGCAAAAAGAAAAGCTGGGAAACAGGTCAGGGACAAAGCCACACATTTATATGCACAAGATGGGCAAGGCAATGATCCTGAGAAACATCAGTAATTTTTTTAAAACTAGCAGTTAATTGGTAGGATTCTCAACCTGACTAACTATACATGCTGATACCTGTGAAAAAAGCAATTGCACTAAAGATAGCAATGTGTAATAGAAGAGTCATGCTTGGAATACCTGTCATTCTGGTCTTCTAAATACGTACTTCTTGTCATGACATCCCAATTATTACCATACTGTCTTACAAGTAAAAGTTTTTATTTTTTATGGGTAATAAATGAAAAAAAGAGAAAAAGAAAAAAAATGTCACAGGACTGTCTTGCTACAGTGCTGTATATGGTTAATTTCTAAATTTCTGTTTAAAATATGTAATTGTTTATTCATATTCTTTAGACATTTTTCATTTTTAAATTTTTATCTCCATATTCTGTAGGGAATTAATGTTTAACATATCAGCACTTGATGGAAAATACCTGTTCCATGTTAGGCCTAAGATGTTTGATATTCAGACAGATAGTGAAGTTAAACCCAACTGCATAAGATGTAGGGTAATAATAAGTTTCTCTTCTGGAGGGTTAACAAGCTAAGTTTGCAGACCAAAAATTAGAAACAGAAGGGCTGCAAGGACAGCCAACATTTTGACCATAGCCTTTCAAGGTCAGTTAAGAGTCAGGACTTAGGAGAACCTATACTGTAACATCATGTAACTCAGTTGTGCCCCAAATTTTCTGATCAATGAGATTATGGGGCCACAGAGGAAAGTGATGGATGATGTAGAGTGTGCCTAAAGAGAGTCACATGGAGAGAAAACATTCTCTCAGGCTTTCACAGAGAACAAATTGGTCA
>NW_004524771.1:1383988-1388732 GCF_000260255.1 Octodon degus | reverse complement strand
CTGTTTATCAATAAAATTTTGAAAAAAAAAAAAGAAACTGTCCTATTAATCAGTTTTGAAACTGTCTCATTGATACTTGTTTCTCAATAAAATAAAATAAAAAAAGAAAAAACAAAAAGAACAAAGCAGGTAGGAATGCTAGTGAATCAATCAGCTGGCTGAAGCCACAGCTTTTAAACTGAAGGCAGTTTCCACTTCACTGAATACATAAAACACACATCTGTAACACTTACCAATTGGGACTTGTTCAGGCTGGCTGAGAGACACAAATGCTGATGTGTCATCGATCCAGGATATCTGAATGTTACCTGTTAATACCAAGTTGAAAGTAAAGTGACCATTTGACCACCTAGAGAGCTGACAAGTGTTACTTGGTGTATGCAGTATATTTCAATATAGGCTAGAGCTCACAAAGAAAAGTTACTTGATCAAAATCTCAGCATTACAGGGTTAACCTGCTTCAAATTTAAACCCACCACAGCCACTATTTCTGTTAAAATTTTAAAAGAAAAATAACCCGTAGAAAATAAGCTAATGGAAATTTGTTTTAAAAACTAAAGAAAGATTCTTTCAGATTAAATCCTATAAACACTGTCATTCAGCCCATTTTATGTCAAGGTTGAAGACTTTTATCTTCTAAACAAAACTGAAGATAATATGTATTAAAAAACTAAAGTATTTCTTTTTAGAAACTGCTACTTTTTCAATGTTTGTTACACACCTCAATGATGCTGAAATTTGATCCCATTGTTAGGCAGAAAGAGGGTGTGAAACTTAATCCAACTACAGGATTAGATTGAAGCCTTTAGAAGGTGATTAGGATATGATAAACCATTAGAGTAGAACCCACAGGATGAAATCCCAGTAGCTCTGTGAGGAAAGAGAGGACAGACAGACAGACAGACAGACAGACACACACACACACACACACCTTCTTTCCTTTGCTAATGAGCCCTGCTCTGTGTGGTGATTCTGCCATCATCAGGCCATCCTCAATGTGTGCCTAAGACCTTGATCCTCCAGAATTGAGAACCAAAATAAACCTTTATAGAGTACCCAGTCAGTGGAATCACATTAAGAGCACAAGAAAACAGACTAACACATATACAAAATGAAAATCAAGAATAGAGAATAAGAATATGAGTCAGGAAAACAGTAGAAGTAAAAGAATTGATGTTGAGGGCCGGCCAGATACCGGGTTCGATCCCAGGTCAGCCATGTTGGTGGTCCTCCCACCCTGGGTGCTCTGAGACTGGGTGTGGTGGCACATGCCTGTAATCCCAGCATTCTGGAGGCTGACAACAGGAGGATCATTACGAGTCTGATCTGTGTAGTGAGATCCTGTAGACCCTGTACTAAATACATTAAAAATAAAATGATGTTGAAATTCAGGCCAAAAGACAAGGAACAAACCAAAACAGACTACAGAGGGAGAAACAAACAAAAAACACAACAGAGAAACTAATTACATGCACATGCAGAGAGGCAAATACTCACAGAAAGCAAAGCACAAACATAGTGGAATGGAGCCCACTAAGACAGGCAGACAGGAGAAAGGGCAGCAGGGACAGAGGCAGCTGGAGGAAACAGAAGGGAAAAGCACAGGCCTGGTGATTCTGCTACCACTCATTCAGAAAAAACAGAGGGCTGGACTTTACAAAAATGAGTAAACACAACCTGAATTTAGCAATGAAAAAAAAATTTGGTTCCTCTTAAAATTTTGGAAGGTTAGGATGGGGATGGGGTAGGATCCTGTTACATGGTTCTGGCTGACCTCAAACTAGCAGCAATGATCTTCCTGCCTCCCTCAACCTGTGTTGGGATTATAGGTATGTACCACCACAGAGTCAGGAATTTTTGAAAAGTGCTTTGTGGGCCAGTGAGATGGCTCAGCAAACTAAAGAACCTGCTTGGGCAGGCTTGGGCAGGTGTGGGAACTTTGGTTTGATCTCTAGCACCACATGCTACACCAGCCCCGCCCCTGCTGGCCAGAGTCTGGGCATGGTGGTGCATGCCTGTAATTCCAGGACTGCTGAAGCTGAAACCAGGAGGATCCCCAAGAGTCCAACCTGCATGGTGAGACCCTGCAACAACCAAATACATTAAAAAAAAAAAAAAAAAAAGGAAAAAGAAGTGTTCCGTACCACCAATGAAGAAAAAATAAGAATGCTGAAAAGTGCTTTGTGGGCTGGAGAGATGGCTCAGTGGACTCACTGTTGGCTACAAGGTAAGGCAATGTACTGACTTCCAATTACAAAAGTCACTTACTGTTATTTGGTTACTTCTCAACCCTGTGAATGTGAGTTGTCCTTTAGGTAAATAACGATAGCTAATTTGTATTGAGTGAGTATTTACCTAAGGTCACAATACCATTATTTTTGTTTTTGTTTTTTGTACCAAGGACTGAACTCAAGACCTTGCGCTTACCAGGCAGGCACTAATCAGCTTTTTGCTTTTTTTTTTTTTTTTAAATTAAAAAAAAAAAAACCACTACTGGGAACACTTTAAAGTTTGAACTAATTAGCCAATTAAAGTTTGAACTCATGGGGATAAAAATATAACAAGAAGAGAAACAACAAAAGCTTCCAAAAGAAATGAGCCTTGAAATTCAACTACATTTCCATATTATATATAAACTAAAAGGCAGGACTAAGACTTTAGAGAACATTATTCTATCTATCTGCAAAGAGCAGGGTCATTCTTTAAAATATAACTGCTTTTAGATATTTTTCTATAGGGGCTGGGGAGATAGCTAAGAGCCTGCTTGGCAAGCGCAAGGTCCTGAGCTCAATCCCTGGTACTGAAAAAAAGAAAAAGAAAAAGAAAGAAAGAAAAAAGAAAAAAACCCCCAGAAATATGGATCAGTGCAACAGAACAGAAGAAGTGGAAACAACCCCAGGCACATTCAGCTATTTGGCTTTTGACAAAAGGGCCCCAAAACATACAACGGAGGACAGAAAGTCTCTAATAAATGGTGCTGGGAAAGTTGGACATGCACATGCAGATTGGAGTCTAGACACACATATATCACTATGTACTAAACTATAAGCCAAATGGATCAAAGATCTAGGGGCTGGGGATTTGGCTCAGCGGTAGAATGCTTGCCTAGCAAGCTGGAAGGCCTGGGTTCAGTCCTTGGCACCAAAAACAAAAAATAAACCTCCCCCAAATGGATCAAATATTTAAATGTTAAAACAGAAACACTTAACTGCTGGAAGGTAAAATAGGTGAAACTCTTCAGGATATAGGATAGACAAGGACTTTCTGAATAGGACCCCAAGGGCATAAGTAGTATCACAAATCAACAAATGGGATCAAATTAAAAATCATCTGCACAGCAAAGGAAACAACAATGAATAAACCATCTATACAAGGGGAAAGAGATTGCCAGCTATTCCTTAGAGGATTAACATCTAAAATGTATAAAGAACTTAAAAAAAATTAGACTCCTCCAATAAAAGACCCAATCAAAAAATGGGCAACTAAAATGAATAATTTCACTTCACAGAAGAAAAAGTACAAGTGGCCAATAGATATATAAAAAAATCTTCAATAATGCTGGCCATTAGCAAAATGCAAATCAGAACAGCACTGAGATTCCATCTCACTCTATAAAGAATGACCATCATCAAGAAATCAAGGGACTCAGGTCAACAATTTCTGACACTGCCAGTCAAGCGGAAGACCCAATACTATTATGGACTACTGGACTCTTTTAGAATATTTTGCTGAGTTAACACACCTATAATATTCAAATGACAGAACTAAACAAAAAAGGGGATACAGATGAATGTCCATTTTGTATCTGTGTATTCAAAGTGGTTAGGATAGATATATGGTTACATTCTCTTAATGGATAGAGGGATTTGTTTGAATAGTGTTTGTAAATAGGATATCACGTCTGCATCTTGTACAGCAAATAACCACTAGGAAGAGAGTATGCAATATGTTAATTATTGAAACTGTCATACCAATTTGAAAAAAAAAAAGAAATCAAAAAATGCTGGCAAGGCTATGGAGAAAAGAAGAAAAAAAAACCTCTTCTACACTGTTAGTGTAAATGTATAACCATTATAAAATCAATATAGAGATTCTTCAAAACACTTAAGCTAGAAATTCAATTTGACCCCACCATCCCCTCCTAGGTATCAATTTGAGAGTTAAAAGTCATCATATTATAGGAGTATTGCATACCTATGTTTATAGCAGCAGTTATACAAGCTAAATATTAGAAACAGAATATATCAGTGGTGGTGAACCTATGATATGCATGTTGCAGTGGGCTGTTTGTTATTGTTAAAAGCTCTAAAAAGTTAGCCACACTGCCCTACATCAGCAGAGGGATGAATAAAGAAATGGGTTATTTTTACAAAATGGAACACTACTCTGCCACAAAGAAAGATAACCTTGCGTCATTCATAGGTAAGTGGATGCACTTGATACCATAATACAAAGTGAAATAAGATACACAAGTTTAAATATCACATGGATAGAGTAAATATTAAATTTACTCTAAATTTAAGAGTAAATTCTAAAATTTACTCTTAAAATTTAGAAGGACTTTTTTTTTTTTTTGGCTGGCTCAGGCTGCCTTAAGGGCGGGTCTGATGAGGCATGTGGAGCTGGGGATTGAACCACACGATCCTGGGCCTGACTGCGTTTGCATTAGCAGGGGCTTAAACAACTGAGCTAACCAGCAGGCCCCCTACCCTTTTAAAATTTCAGGCCGAGGAGATGGCTCAGT
>NW_004524771.1:1379471-1383632 GCF_000260255.1 Octodon degus | reverse complement strand
GCAGTTCAGACCCATAGTGATCCTTCTGTCTCAGACTCCCCAGTGCTGGGATTACAGGCGTGCACCACCACACCCAGTTTCAGGATCAGTATAGCATGTGGTACTGGGAATCAAACTTGGGTCCTTGCACTTGCCAGGCAGGCACTGAGACCACAGAGCTATCTCTCTAGCCCCCAGAATGGTCTTTATAAACCCTAACCAGAAGCTTGTCCAAACTAACCTAATCATATATGCTAAAAAAGAAACAGAATGGCCCTGACATAAATATGTACTATTTTGTTCTGCTCAGACATCAATATTTGTTGTTTTATTTAGTCTCATGCACAGTCAGCTTGTCTTTCCAAAACAAACATTCTCTCAAAAAAATTACTGACTCTCACCCTGGTTTGACCAGTCTTGTCTTCCCTGGTCAGTAGTAAAGACAGATATATTAATGGTGCCTTGCTATGGATTAATATTGGAAGTGTTAGTAAAAGCTCCTTCACACTAGCACATAAAATCCATGAGTGAAATTAAAATCTTGTATAGTTACATTCTTTTACACCTGCCTTGAAAAAACTACTTCAGACCACCTATACTAAAAGAATAGCAAAAACCCTAAAATGTACACTTGAACTTAGACTTTACTTACCAAAGGCACTGAACAGCTGGTAAAGGTCACTGCTTTTCCACTCTTTGGGGAATGTTACATGGAGAACGTGATCGCGTTTAGGTTGCACTAGGAGACAAGAATATAATGAAAAGCTGATAGCTAAGAAGTGATCAAGTAAACCAGGGGTGCCCTGATAAAATTAGCCCACACTAATCTGGGGAATTATCAGGAATGCCTTGTGAATACTGAAGAACTCCTCAATGTATTTTTAAGACTAGTGGGATCTGCCATCACAACCTAGACCTCAGCCTTTTTACTGTACATGACCTATCACACTTAGATCCTAACAATTCTAGGTGGAAACATTGCTTTTCATGAGATTCCTGTAGAAACAAAAGGCTACTCTGTTCAAGAAGCTTAAATAAACATTTGACTTTTTCCTTTTAAGCTAGCAGTTTAGATATTTAAAGAATATAGTGCCCAAGTAAATGAACTTTTTTTTTTTTTTTTTTAAATCAGAGGCAGTCTTTAGGCACATTCTTGTGCCCTAATCCCAGATCTGTCACTTAACTGTGCAACTCTAAGCAGGAGGTCTAACTACTTGGACCATTCCTGGCTGTGAATTGGGAATGTCAATATTTATATTAGGGAGTTATTATAAGGATGACACACTAATAAGTGCAACACAACAGTATGTCCTCAAACTATGGTTGCAATAATTACTATCACCAAGTACACTTCACCCATTTCTACATGCAAAGACACATACAGGTTTTAAGGCAAAACAAAACTGAAGCTAGAAAGAGCAATGAACTAGAAAAAAGGATGAAACAAAACAGCAACTAAACAGATGACTTTCAACATTTTGTGAAGTTTTTCTCTCTCTGTGTGTGTGTGTGTGTGTGTGTGTGTGTGTGTGTGTGTGTTGGGTATTGAATCCAAAGAGCATGTTACATCCGCAACCTTCCAAGGCTTTTATGGAAACTCACTGAATTAAATATATAATTATTTAAATAATTTGAAAATGCAAATTTTTAACAAGTAACTAAAAAAAAACCCCAAGTAACTGACATATATGAACTGTATTAAAAATCTATTATAAATATTTATAGGAAATGATGAAATGAGAATTATGAGAGGAAATCAAATAAGAAAATGATGTATTCTAAAAAAATTCAATTCACAGATTAACCAGAAAATATAAGATGACTAATGAAGGCCAAAGGATCTCATTAACTTAAGCAAAATATATAAATCACAAAATCACTACTCAAGGGGCTGGGGAGATAGCTCAGTGGAATAAGCGCTTCCTTGGCAAGCGCAAGGGCCTGAGTTCAATCCCTGGTGCCACCAAAGGAAAAAAAAAGAAAAAAAGAAAAAAGAAAAATCTCTACTCATGTATAGGGAAAAAAAGTTCTTTCTTGAATATTTTTCTGTTATCCCTTTTAGACCACACAATTAAATGTACAGACGCAATGACAAAATAAAAAATGTACTTACAGTCTGGTCCTTCCAAATTTAGATAGGGGATATCCATAACCCTCATAAGAAATAACCTATAAAGAGAAGGGGAAAAAAATAGATAATGAATAAATTTATTTTAAAAAGCTGGTAGAGACACCTATTAAAATGTTTTAGTAGAAGCTTTCTGATTATATTACTCTATTTCTAAAATAATTTATTTTTAAATTTTAAAAAAATCATGTATTTATTTGGTACAGGGTCTCCTATGCAGCTTGCAAATCACAGTGATACTCCTGTCTCAGCCTCTGCAGCACTGGGATTACAGGCATGGGCCACCACACCCGATTTTGGTGGTCTGAGTGGCATGCAGTACTAGGGATCAAATTAAGGTCGTTGCATTTGCCAGGCAGGTGCTTAGACTGCTGGGCTATCTCCCCAGACCTAAAATAATTTTTAAGTAGCCTTAAAACTCATTTTCGGGGCTTTTCTCAGACTATCATTTAAAAAATAGAATAAAATAACTAGCATATCCTCAAACAGTTCCTGGTACTCAGTAGTTGCTCAATGAATGATATTAGTAATCAAAAAATTGGAAGGAAGTTCTGTGCAAAGCTGCCCTGTCAGTTAGTCCAGGGAAACTCAAACAAAATAAATATCAGCCATTCTACCAACTTATGAATAAGCACTCCTACAAATTAAAAGGTAACTCTAATGAATGGTATTTGTGGAATAACAGCATCAGTTTATTTTTAATACACAAAATTACATTGTGCAGGGTTAAAAATCAAACCCAAGCCTTTTCATGGTAGACAACAGCTCTACCACTGAGCTATAATCCTGTTTTTTTTTTTTTTTTAGATGAAATGCAAAATTGCTGACTGAATGCCAATTTCTGTGGGTAAACAGCATAATCTGAAACAAGTGACTACCTTAAAAGTTCACATCATTATTATTGTTTAAACACAGGAAAAGCACAAAGGAAAGCAATTCTTTTTTTGCTGGATCCAGGGATTGAACTCAGGCCCCTGCACTTGCCAGACAAGCGCTTATCCACTGAGCCATCTCCCTGACCCAGGAAAGCAATTCTTGCTAAAGAAAATTATCACACAAATATAAACTATAGTATTCATTTTATAAAGGTACTTAGAAAAAGTACTTGTTAACTACAACTCTCTGTAATGCCATTAAATTTTGCTTTATTTGCAAGACTATGAACAAAATATCAGACATTCTATTCAGTGTAAGATGATTTTAATGAGTTTTACTTGGGTAACAATATATTGCATGCTTCTAGTAGACTACATTATACAGCAAATTAAAAAGGCACTCCAAATGCCCAACAAGCAATTAGTTTGGCTTCACTGACCTGCAATTAAGGCACATCATTACCAGGCATTCACAAGCCAAGCAGGGTATGATCTAGTTTACAAATAGAACCATCAGCATGAACAACACTGTCTGTTAATGCCCTGAAAAACCAAAGTCATGGCTGTCTGTGGTTTGAGAACTTGTATTGCCTACAATTTAACACACCAAATCCATGGCTACGAGATCAATTTTATTTTTAGCTCACTAATTTGAGCTAAAGTATACTATTCTGCTTCTGCAAGCTTTTTATCCTCATTTAATCAATATTGTTTGTAATGCCAAAAAATAGTAAGATACATAAAGCACCCAGTACAATAGGTTTTCAAGGATAAAGGCAGCTGTCATTACCGTTGTCAACCCCAAGATATTCCTAGATTAGGAGGCTCACTATTTTAATACTTCATGTAATTTTCAATCCTCTCTTCAGTAAACATAAGCATAGTCTCCAAATGCTAAAAAAAAGTTTTAATTAATTAAAAAGTAATAAAAGCTGGGGGTGTAGCTCAATGGCACAGCCCTTGCCTAATATGTGTGAGGCCCTGGGTTCAGACCCCAGCAACACATATACACATATACACACGTGTGCAGCTAGTGAAAAACATATACAGCACTTTTAAAAATAATTTAAAAACCCAGGGACATAACTCAGTAGCATAAGTACCTGCCTGGCAAGCATAAGGTCCCGAGTTCAATCCTCAATATAAAAAATAAATAAATAAAATAGAGCTGGGAATATA
>NW_004524771.1:1378383-1379371 GCF_000260255.1 Octodon degus | reverse complement strand
GTAACTAAGGCAGACCCTATCTCAAAATAACAAACAAAAACAAAAAACTGAACATAGTAAAGGGACCCTATCCAAAAGAAATAGAGAGATAGATGTTACTTATAGTAAGAGCTCTGAATTCAATCTCCAGGGCCCCACACCAAAAGCAAGAAAAAACTGTACACTATGATTACTGAATCTTTGTAAAATGTTTATGTCATTGAGAAAATAACCCTGTCACCCTCCTCCACAATGGCTTTTGGGAAACTTTGAGTTTTGTTTTTCAAAATTTTTTTTTACTACCATTTTTTAAACTTAAAGAAATTAAAAGTTGGTTGGTGTGGTGGTGCACGCCTGTAATCCCAGCACCCAGGAGGCTGAGGCAGGATTGTTGTAAGTTTGAGATCAGCCTGGGCTACAAAGTGAGCTCATGGCCAGCCTGAACTGCATAGTGAGACCCTATACAAAATACATAAATATAAAAAAAAAATATGCAGGGTCAATAAATAGTTTAAATTTTCAATATAATAGCAAACTATTGAAGAAATACATCAATACTTCAATATCTTAGTGTACAATTTTAAGTTTTAAAAAGCACAAAATATGGTGGCATCCTAGCACTAGAGAGGATGAGGCAGGCCAGCCTGGGCCACAGATCAAGTTCAAGATCAACACAGATGACATAGAGGGACCATGTTATGGTCTGTGTCTGGATGTCCCCTGAAAGCCTGAAGCACTCATGGGGGGCAGGCTTTCCACAGGCAGCTGAATCTACAGTTCGTGACTGGTTCATTGTCTAGCACTGGGATTAGAGGTCTGAGCGCTACCCCAGGCCTAGGGTGAATAACCTGCACACAACATAAGGGAGGATAAGAGGCTCGCTCCTGTCCTGCTCTAGCTGCTTCTGCAGTCACCCCAGCTGCCAAGAATGGTTGCCCCTCAGCTATGGCCACCTTGCCTTGGAGCCAGCTGATTACAGACTGAAACCTCCACCAACTGTGAACTAAAT
>NW_004524771.1:1371639-1377837 GCF_000260255.1 Octodon degus | reverse complement strand
AAAAGCTATGAGAATTAAAAGAGCCAAGAGAAATCAATAGAAACTTTTCTTAGAAGTTAACAGAAAATGACACTTGAAGTTATTTTGTGTATCCTATGTACTATCTTACCTTTTGTAAGGGAGAACATAAAATAATACCACAAGTTTGAGTCTTCAATTACTTTATATATTTTTGGTATTTCTAAAGTCATAGAGGGCTGGTGAGATAGCTCAGCAGACTAAGAGCTGCTGGCAGCTGTTGTCATCCTGAAACAGGATGATCACTACAGTCCAAGCTGCATTGTAAGACCCTGTACCAAACACATAATAATAATAAAATAGAAAAAGTCATAGGACCTCAAAAACTAGTTAAAAAAATCTACTATCCTACAAATATAACCAATAATTACCCTTAAAAAGAGTTCAGTTTTTCTCACCATCACTATTAAAAATTTTTTTTGTAAAATATGTTTTGTCATGCAATATATAGGCTATTAGTCTTGTAATATAGCTGCTGAATTGTAAATATTATGTTTTGTTTTGTCTTTCTGAAACAGGGTTTCTCTGTGCAGTTCAGGCTGGTTTGAACTTAATTTGTAGCCCAGGATGGCTTTGAACTCAGAACAATTCTTCTGCCTCAGCCTCCTGAGTCCTGGAATTACAGGTGTGCATCATCATGCCTGGCTGAATTGTAAATATTACCTGATTCAAATAAGCTTGACAGGCATGATGGTACACCTCTATAGTCCCAGCACTTGGGAGGCTGAGGTAGGAAGACTGTCATGAGTTCCAGCTCAGCCTGAACTACACAGCAAGACTTGTCTCAAAAATAACCAGGCACAGTAGCACATGACTATAACCCCAGCACTGGTGAGACTGAGGCAGGACTGCTGCAAGTTTGAGGCTAGCCTGAGCTACATAATGAGTTCAAGACCAGTCTGAACAACACAATGAGACGCTGTTTCAAGACTGGTGGGAAATAAATGAAAGGAAATGGAAGTACTTTTTAAAAAATAAAATAATTAAACCTTCCCAGTAACATCTTTTGAAAATGTTTAGTCAGTCTTACCCCATGGTTTTGGTATCTATAGGATCCCATGTCAAATCAGATTATTAATAGCACTGTTCATTCTTTTCCTATGCCTTCACCTTCATGTCTGGGCTTCAGAGAAATGAACAGGCCTATACTCTGGAAGAACACAGAAACCAACTCGATGTGTGACTTGGCAGACTGTGGCTCCGGAAAGTGCCACACAATTGTGAAACCAACTCTAAAACTGTAGCTGGGTGTCTGCAAAGCTGAACCAAATAAACTTCCCCTGCAGCCACCCACCCACCTCCTGCCACGCAGTTTGAGAGCCATCACTCTGCTAATATCCTTGCCCTTTAGAAGGAAAGTCAAAACCTTCAGCACATGCAGGCCTCATCCAAACTGGCTGTCAAAGAGCCAGAAATAATGCTCTGGAGTGACTCGATGAAATGCTTCACATATAGATCAGCTAACTTCACAGTTTTCATCATAACCTATGAGGAGACATACTAGCCCTGCAGGAGGCTCATGCATATAGGAAGAGGTGCTCCTTCCCTATGAGTGAAGCCAAAGAACAACCTCTCCCACAAGGCCTTTCCTCTGCAGGTATTACAAAAGACACACAGACCAACATGGGCATAAAATGTTTCAATTTTCATGAGGATTTGAGATGGCTGCAATATGCTCAACACACTGAATCAAGACTATGCATGAGTCTGATACAGTCCTGAAGGCTTTCTGATGAAATTTCATTTTCCCATTTAATTACTAAAGAATTGACATTCATCCTATCAAACATGAAAATTAAAATTCCCAGTCAGTACAGTGACCAAAGTTACATCAGAATTTATCCTAAGAACTACAAATTCAAGTTCATGTTGTAGATGCCATAAAATAAAAGCAATCCTTTGTGGAACCTTTTTTTTTTTTCCATGCTGTAAAAACTACACTACTGGGGATGCAGCGTTTCATGGCTTTGAAACAGGTCTGCAAAGGTTCAATGGTAAAGCCCAGCATACTCCAGGGTCTTTTGCTACCACAGTGGATATATCAGCTTGGTCTTTCAATAGGACACAGGATGTCCTCAGCTCCAGAGAGCCATCTCATCTCTGTTACCCACATGCTGAATGGCACTCACAAGTGACTCTCAAAATGCTTTTTGCAACCAAGACAGTATGACACTGTGTCCCAGAGAATGTAAGAATGCTTCACAGTTGCTCAAGAATTTCCTTTCAGAAATACAGCTTCTTGAGGGCACAGAACCTCGAATTCTTATCAAAAGGTGGTTCCTCAAAATAGCAACAACCTTACCTGGAGCTTGCTGGAGATGGATGTTCCTAGGTCTCATCTAAGAGCTCCTGACCCAGACTCTGGACTGCCATCCCCCAAGTTAACAGAAAAGCAGTGTGTTTAACCTTATATTATGAATTACCACTAAAGATGATTTGCTAGTCAGCTGGATAATGACTTGTATGAACTTCTCAAAAAATTTTTTTTAATAGTTTGTTGGAACCAGGAATCGAACTCAGGACCTCACACTTGCCAGGCGGGCACCATGATGTTCAACTATATCCTTGGCCCATTTGTTTATTTTTGTTGTTGTTTTGAGACAGGGTCTTGCTATGCAGTTCAGGCTTGCCTTGAACCCACTATGGAGCCCAAGCTAGCCTTAAACTCACAGTAATCCTCTTGCCTCAGCCTTCCAAGGCTGGGATTACAGCCATGTGCCACCACATATGGCTAAAATAAAAACAAAAACAAAACAGTTTTAGTGATTTGTTTGTACTAAATGATTTTGATTCAGAAAAATAAAAATATTAAAATCAATACTAAAGACTATCTCAAGATCCATCAAGTGGTAACACGGGGCTTCTACCACTGGCTGAAACTCAGTACCTAGGTTCTTTATAAGATGACAATTTGGAGAAAATTACTGTTGACAGCTGTCCTGTTTGTTTTTAAGCAGCCACTTTCTTGGCAACTCATTAGCAAAAGTCAAATCTATTTCTGTGAACTGGTCACAAATTATGCTTTAGTCACCAATGCAGCACCAAAGACAACATTGGAAAAAAAAAAAGAATAAAATGAATCAGATTCTCGTCACCTTTATTAAAATCTCCAATCTTACCAACAATCTTCTGGCAACCATGAAACACAGTAGGCTGCTTGAAGGAAGGCACTAATAGCAAAGGTTACTTGCTGATGACACATTATCTTGCCTTGGACTACAGTGGCTTAGCTGAACTATCCCCCAGTTGTCCATCAAATACAAAAAATATTGCACAACAACATCAGTATTAACTCATTTTATGCTTGAAATACAAAAAGCTACATGTGGTATTAAAAAGCTCTTGCTAACTCAGGAATATGCTGCATGGAGACGCAAACCTCTGTGAATTGAAGAGCATTTCAGCTCTTTAAAACTGCACTGCCAAATAAATGCATGTATGAAATCACTGATTTTCCACAGAAATGAAAGAAAATGTTTAGATGTGCTCTTGAAATTAAAGACTTTCTCACATAGCAATGGAAGGAGAGGGAAAAAGTGGACAAGAAGGGTATGCTGATGATCACTGAGAACAAGTTAGCAGGAAGCAGATTTGCAAAGATGGGAAGTGGATCTGTGGATAGAGGCAGGTAGGAGGGGAAGCAGAAGTAAGAATGATTAAGAAGTGAATATGGTCTACTGGACTCTTTTAGAATATTTTGCTGAGTTTACACACCTATAATATTCAAATAACAGAACTTAACCAAAAAAGGGTATACAGATGAATGTCCATTTTGTATCTGTGTATTCAAAGTGGTTCGGATAGATATATAGTTACATTCTCTTAATGAATAGAGTGATTTGTTCTAATGGTGTTTGTAAATGGGAAATCAAGTCTGCATCTTGTACAGCAATTAACCACTAAGAAGATTGTATGCAGTGTGTTAATTATTGAAACTGTCCTACCAATTTGATTTGAAACTGTATCATTACTATTTGTTTATCAATAAAATTACATTAAAAAAAAAGAATTTATGCAACACTGAAAAGAATGCCCAGAGTATCATCATAATCTCATAAAAATAAGAATGGGATTGAAAAAAAAAAAAAGTGAATATGATCCAGGTGTGGTGGTGCATGCCAGTAATCCCAGCACTTGGGAGGCTGAGGCAGAAGGACTGTTGCAAGTTCAAGACCAATCTGAGCTACAAAGTGAGCTCAAGGCCAGCCTGAACTGCAGAGTAAGACCCTGTGTCAAAAAAGACAAGTGCAAAGGAAAAAAAAAAATGCATACATATATACACCAATGAATGTTATTATTATGTGTCACAAACATATACTAAAGAAAAAATAAACTAAAAACAAACAAAAAACAGCACCAAGGTCATCTGAATGCAGGACCCTGAGGAGCAGCCTCACCCAGCACTGGAGAAGATGTCTGCAGGGGAAGTGCTCACTGACTCAAGGTGCACACTATGGCAAAGTCAAGGGAAACCACGGTAGATGCAGCTGGCATAGTAGTAAAGGCCATCTACATGGTACTGGCCACTTGTTTTGATGTTTTCTGAAAATTCCTTATTAGGTATATTTTAAGCTATAAATATAACCAGTATCTCAATCAGTAAATGAGGAACACTGATCTCAGTATATAAAAAATGCAGAGAACAGAGTGGGAGAAAATTCACTAAAATAACAATTTCTTGTCTTAGTGTAGAAAAAAAATTTATTTATTTATTTATACCAGGAATTAAACTCAGAACCTTGCACTTGGCAAGTAGGTGCTATGTCACTAAACTAATCCGCCAGCAGGCCTCAAAAAACTTTTTTAAAGTACCATCTTCCTAACTAAAATAACAATACTTAGCTTTGCTTGCCAAGCCTCACGTGGTTCTGAGTATGGAGGAGGGGTAGAGAAGCAGGGGTCCCATTATATGAAAAATGAGGCAAGCTGTTTCCATGTGCAGTGGCTTGCCCTTGGACACAGGAGGGGCAGTGACAGGACTCAACCCCAAAGCTCCTATTAGCTCCACACAGACAGCCCTGCTGTCTGCTGGGAACCTCTAGCCCTCAGGCTTCTACCCTGAGCTGTTTCCCAAGCCTCTGAGAAAGCAGAGTCTCAGCCTAGCAGGAGGGGATAGGGATGAGGGTGCCTTTCCCAAGTCACACACACTTCTAGAGTGAAAAATTGAAGCCTAAGCTCAGGACACATGTGATGGTCTTAGAAACCTTTTCTTTTTTTTGGGGGGGGGTACAGGTAATACTTGAAGGGTTGATTAAATTATAGCCTTATGTGATGACATAGACATTAGATTTAAGAAATAAGATCACTGTCTGAGAAAGAACTTTGAGTGAATTTTCAAGGTAATGGGAACACTGACGTGCCACAGATCAAAAGACAACTCTGTCATGTCTGCAGGACAAAACAAGCCGCTAGCTAGACACACAACTTCTCAGTCACTCCTGCCCCACATAATAGATTATTATCAAGAAAATCAAGGAACCAACACAGTTTAAGGCTGAGGTAGAGACCCTCAGGAGTATATAAATATAGGCACTTACTTTATGTGATGTCAGATTTGTACATGTTCACACAGGTCTCAGTGAGTTATAAAAACTTCTAATATTGTGGTATGTTTTAATAAAAAAACAAGTTGGATGTAATAACACACATCTGTGATCCCAGCAACTTTGGACATTGAGGACGGAAGATGACAGGTTCCAGGTTAGCCTGGGCAACTTGGTTAGACCCTATCTTAAAATTTAACAAAAGGGCTGGCGGATGTAGTTAAATGGAAGTTGTTATAAACTGGCTTAACCAATTCCATTTTGTAAGAAGTTCCATATCTCCCATTCTGTAAAGCCTGGATCTGTTCTGTAGACCCCTGTCCATGCCAGACCATAAAATGTACTGCTTGAGAAAGATATAATACAAGTAAAAGGAAAGCAGGATCTCAAGCACTAACTGATCAAGAGAGGGAAAGGACATGAGCTAGGAAACATGACAATGCCAAGCCATACAGTTATATGTAAAAGATGAGCAAGGCAATGATCCTGAGAATATTCAGAAGATTCTTTAATCTAGGAGTTAATTAGAAAGATTCTCACCCTAACTATATATACTGATACCTGTGAACTAAGCTACTGCACTGCAGTTAATAATTTGTAATAGTGGTTCCATGTTTGGAGTGCCTGTCATTGTGGT
>NW_004524771.1:1348031-1370330 GCF_000260255.1 Octodon degus | reverse complement strand
AAAAAAAAATGTACTGCTTGCCCAAATTAGGAAGTGCTCCTCAGCATTCTGAGGAGTGGGTTAAACTGTTACCAAATGTCCTTCCCAGGTAAGGGAACCAAGGGCAATGACTAAACCTTGCAAGAATCGCCCTCTTCCCTCCAGCCCTGAGGTTTTCCCCTTAAAGGTTGTGCTTTGTTTCAACTCTGCGGGCATCCTCCTCAGTTTCTCTGAGGGAGTGTTGCCGCTGAGCTCAGCTAACAAAGGTGCTCTAAATCCCTCCTTTGGTTTCAGTGTCTATTGTGTCATGGTGTGCCATAGAAGTGCGTTTGCCTCATGAAAACAATGATTCTCCAATATTAAAAAAATAAAAAAGCCCAAACACTGTATTCTGGTCCCTCAATCTCAAACCCCCCAACTCTTTCATTTTACCTCCTAAAAACCCAGTTATTTTACTCAAGTAGAAACCTGTACTCATTCATCTGCTTTTTGCTTCCATTAAGACCACACTTCCACTTCTTCTCTAAGGGCTTCAAACACAAGTGCACACTCACTCGTCACTGAAGACCAGGACACAGAGATAGTGAATGTAATATAATCCCAACACAATTTCAGCAGTGAATAATTCCATGGTCACCCCAAGTCCCAAGTCTTCCACTGGAAAATTGAAATCTGTAACAACTACCAGCTCTACTGTACTTGCAAACAGTCTTGGTATTTCCTTTACGGCACAACAGTAAAGCATTCCATAAGAACCTTGTATGGAAGAACTCATCATTATACATATTTATGTGCTATAACAAACTAATTTTATCATCAGAGTAGAAGCATACAGACATCGCTCATTATAATAAGCTCATTTAGTTTGCTCACTATAGCTCCTGTGTGAAGTATGGGTAACAAAGGGCCAGAAGGGAGTTTCTGTGGCACAGGTTACTTTTAATTTCACTCAGGTAGGGAGGATACAATTTTTGATCTAGCCCCTTGTGCTGTTTTCACCAATAGAGCATAACCCAACATTTGTCTTAAAGGCAACTTGCATCCTTTCTTAAAAAGAATTCACTCTAGAAACAAGGGTAAAAAGAGAAAGGGGATGAACATTCCTTGGAACAGTCTCCATCCAATGAACCATATCAAATCACATCAAATAAAAATGTTAAACTAAACATTATAGAAGGCAACATCTGCAGGACCTGTAAAACGGAGGACTACAGAATATCAGATGAAACATACAACCTAATTGTTATAGTTTGTGCATAGGTGTCCCCCCCAAAGCCTCAGGCAGTCATGGGGGGCTTCTGGAGTTTGTGGTTGATTACTGTGGGTGTGAATGCTGCCCCTGCCCTGGGGCAGGTAATCTGCATTACAATGTAAGGTGGGAAGAGAAGTTAGCTGCTTGAGCTGCTGCTTCCCCTCCCATGCGCTCTTGCTCTTTGCTGCCCACCAGGAAAGGTTGCTGTCTGCCAGGTGTAAGGCTGCCTTGGAGCCTGCTGAGTATGGGCTGAAACCTCCAGTAACTGTGAGCTAAATAAACCTTTCCTTCCTTCATTTTGAGTGTGTGATATTTGTCCCAGCAATGACAGAAAAGTAACTAAGACACTAATAGAATAAGCACCTTTTAGAATTGTTGATCAGATTAAGCATTGAGAAAAAAATCTTCCAAAGACAATAACACTGTTCTGTAAGAAAACATACAACCCATTTACAGTACCACCTCTCTCAAAGACCAGGCTGAAAAAGACAAATGCATTATTCTCAACTGAGGACAGAGTTGGGTTGTCCCTGACTGGGCCACTGCTAAATGGGCCACTGTGCAGATGTCCCAGCTTTCAAATGATGACATTATCACCCACCTGTGAGGGCTGCAGTCAGAAAGCACTGTCAGTGTAGGCCACATGTTCTGCACAGTGGACAGTGTACAAATGGGTAAGTTATTTGGTAGCTGGTCTAAATTTCTTAGAGTACACTGCTAACCCTTAAGCATTACAAATTAAATGCTAAGTCTGAGAAGGAACCACTAGTCATTTACCTTTGGTCAGGACCAGGCAAGGCTAGGAATACCTAAGAATGCTGACTTTACTACTAGCTTGTCTATAGTGGTCTCAAAGGTGGCCTCCAAAAATAGCCAGAGAAAATGCAACTGTAGAATCACTCAGTCCAAGGAGAGCCCCTGTAGCACCTGCAGGCTCAGCTTGCCAAAGGGAGGATTCTGGAGAACCTTTTAAACTATCTTTGAAAAGCAGTCTTTGGGCTCCCTTCCACTGAAGTTTATATTGGAACATAGAAGACTAGTACAGACCCTGAGCAAAGATGTGCAAATGCAATAAATGTTCCATATTTGGGAGTTTTATATTTCCTTTATCTCTCTTCTCTTCAAGCCTTGCCAGACTGCTGTTAAATACATGATTAAGAATAAAAACTAGGGGCCAGGGAGATGGCTCAGTGGAATAAGCGCTTCCCTGGCAAGCGCAAGGGCCTGAGTTCAATCCCTGGTTCCGCCAAAATAAATAAATAAATAAATAAAATAAAAACTAAATGGCAACAAAAGCCACAGAAGGGACTTATCTGATAAACCTTTTGGCAATCAAGACTGCTGGGTATAAATGTGAGATCAAATGGCAAAAATTTCTGAAGAAATCATGAAAACAAGCACTAGTGTCCAGTCCAAACAAAATAGTCTTAAGGACTAAGAATAACTCAGTGTGTCCAAGATTCACCTGTTTTTCCTTTATGTAAATCAATATATTAAATATCTTTCAGGGCAACTGATTTCAGGGCAAATCAATTACTGGTTTTTTGTTTACTAGTTTGTTTTTCTGCAATGCTAGGAACTAAACACAGAACCTGGTAGTCAAACAGCACTACTGACCCCCAGGCCTGCCACCCCTTTTCTTACTTTATTTTGAGACAGGTTGTAGCTTTGTTGCCCAGGCTGGCCTCTAATTCACAATCCATGTACCTTAGCTTCCTGAGAAGCATGGATTATAGCACGTGCCACCATGCCTGGTTTTAAACCAATTCTTCAAAGATCCTTTATATCCAAATACTTTGGGGAAACAAAACTGACGTGAACATTATTACTTTGAGGCAAAATAACTCTCATACCTAACTCACTTTCAGGTTTGTGAGGATAAAATGCATTTTGTGTACTAGGGAAAAATAGATTTTATGAACTAGAGAAAAACTAGCTTCTGGCAGCTGGGAAACCATAATAAGCACTGGCAGTGCTAGGATTGTACTTCTCCATGGCACATGACTCTAGCATTTGCACAAACTGGAGAGACTGAAAACAGACTCCATCTTTACCGAAGGGCTTATTTCCCAGGCTTTTTATGATTAAAAGGTAATGTCCACAGCAGCTCTCAGTCTGTCCAATCAGTTAACAGTGAGTCATTCTCTGTACCTTGGATTTCAGAACCACTTTCGGTATAAGCTGGGGTTCAAGGACATACTTTAAAAGATGTGTATTAGTGTTTTTTTTTTTTTTTTTTTTTTTTTTTTTTGGTGGAACCAGGGATTGAACTCAAGCCCTTGCCAGGGAAGCGCTTATTCTACTGAGCCATCTCCCAGCCCCTTATTAGTGCTTTATTGACACACCATCATTACAGAACTGAAGGATAGCACCTGCTTACGCAAACTCAGGCACGGGGACTGTGGTTCGATCCCCACCACCACACGCCACACCAGACCTGCCCCTAAGGTGGGCCAAGGCAGCCAAAACAAAACAAAACAAAACAAAAAAAAAAAAAACAACTGAAGAATAATAGCTACCGAGTTCTTGGGAGAGCTTGCCAATGTGAAGAAGGGTCCCAGGATTGCCACTGCTATTAATTTGCCTCTGTGCTGCCTACCTTGTCCTGGGTTCTGGCATCACCATGGCTTCGAGGGAAGGGGATATGAATGAAAGCACAGGTAGGCAGTCAGAGGGTATCTCTTCCTTCAGTCTGCTGCCTCCCACCTTACACAGCCTTGTCAGCATCACAAGGCTCAGTGTGTGTGAGTGTGATCAGCACACAGGACAGGTATTTCTTCTCATTCACAACCCAACTTTGCAGCAAGACTTTTTAAAATAATGATACATTTAGGGTCTAAGGGTATAGCTCAGTGGTAAAAACTCTGCTTAGAATATATTAAGGACCAGGGTTCAATCCCAAGTGCGCGTGCACACCCCCCCCCCACAATTACAAAGGTACAAAAGCAATTATGAAGTATATTCCTAAAGGAACTTCTAAGCTGTCATATTCTTTAAAAATGGGAGGGGACTTACTGGTTTCATATACTGGTACCTCTTCACCCTGTCTACACAGAGGGACTGTTCCCAAGGGTACTCCACTATGCACATACCACCCTGTTTTTCACATTGCCCATAATACCAAGAAAAACTAGATTCACCATTACTTTATTGAACTTCACAGTAGTATAAATCACAATGACAACTAGCTCTCTACATGCCTACCACAAGCCAACTCAACAGCTTTATGGATGCAGTTAACCTGGGGGTATGTTTTATTTCCATTTAATAGATATAGAAACAGGGCTTCGGAAAGGACAAATGTCCTGTACAAGTGGTGTGACAGCCCAGTTGACCACCCTGTCACCTCATTCAGAAGCCCAACTTTGTAGAGGTGGTCACACAGGTACACATCTGTGCAGCTCCAAGTTTAGTGCCATGGAGACATCACTATAAGGTAGCAACACAGTCACAAAAAGAAATGCTCCTAGTACTACCAAAGTGTCATTAGTTTTAATAGATTACAATATCCCTAAAGCAGTGAGTTTCTAAAAAAGAAACAGCTCACAAAAGGAACAGAGACAAGAGTGTAGATTTGTGGTGGTAAGGTAGAAGGTAAGGTAGGAGTGATTAACCCTAGATGAGTACACTTGGGGTGACAAAGTAGTTCTGGAAATAATGACGATGTGTTTATAGGAGTGTTTATGTAATATTATAAATGTCACTAACACCACCAAATTGCACACTTAAAACAGTGAAAATGGGAAAACTTGTTATAATCATTTGCATAATTTTAAAAAATTAGAAATGTCTTACAGCAAAAATTATTAAATTATATACTTTAAATGAATGAACCATATGTTTAACTATAAATGTCCTGTTGAATTTATATCTTAAGGAAGCAATTTTAGAAAAGAAAACAGGGCTGGGTATGTGGTGGCACACATGCATAAACCTAGCACTCTACAGGCTAACACAGAAGGATCACCATGGGTTTGAGTGGGATTCATCAGTGAGTTCAAGGTCAGCTGGTACCACACAGTGAGCTCTTTCTCAAAAAAAAAGAAAAAGAAAGAAAAGCTGGGTATGGTGGTGCATGCCTGTAGTCACAGTACTGTGGGAGGCTGAAACAGAAGGATAACATGGGCAAATCAGTGACTCAGCAAGACTCTGTTTCAAAATAAATACTAGGGCTGGGAATACAGCTCAGTGGCTGTCTCAGTTACTCTTCTCTCATTGCTGGGACAAATACCCGCCACCCAAAATGAAAGAAGGAAAGGTTTATTTAGCTCACAGTTACCAGAGGTTTCAGTTCATACTCAAGAGCAACTTTTCATGGTGGTGGCAAAGAGAAAAAAAAAAACAAAAAAAGCAAAGGGAGGAGTAACAGCAACAATGGCTACAGAGAGGAAGTCTGTCTCTCTTAAACTGCATTCAAGCTGTATGCCCTAGGCTGGGTGTAGTTCGAATACCCGTAATCCCAGCAGTACTAAAACCCATCATCCCAGCCTTGATCATGAATTAATCTCAAACTCTAGAAGTCCCTGCCTCATGACTGCCTGAGGCTTTGGGGGCACAACTAGACACAAACCATAACAGTGGCACAGCACCTGCCTGACAAGCACAAGGTCCTGAGTTCAATTCCTGGTACAAAGAAAAAAAGAAAAAGAAAAAGAAGTGGGGGGGGGGGGCTGGGAATGTACCTCAGTATACAGGTCCTAAGTTCAATTCGTATATGATTGAAACAAAAAAAAGAACACAAATAGCCCTCTGTTTGCTACCAACATTAGTCCAGAGAAACTGTCTCAAAGATTTAACTTCATAACAGTAACAGCAACATCAAGGTAACTAAGGCCCACAATGGGTCAAATACCATGCATCTGACCTATTTTACCTTTAGAACAACTCTAGTATACAAGCAATAATAATCTTCATAGATGATAATGCTGAAACACAGAAAGGGTAAATACTTTCCCAAAATCACACAGGGAATAAGGAGTAAAGCTAGGATTCCATTTACTATACTACATCACATGATAAACCATAGTGTGTATCTCTAATGCAAGAATCAGACAAATGGCTTTTTAAATTTAAATCCAAAAGGAAAGCAATCTTGTGGAGTGGTGTGACAAGCAGAGCCCTATGCTAACCATCACTATGAGCTGTGCTATAACTCAGGCTTTTTCAGAGGAGCTACAAGTCCCAGAGAGGTGGAGATGGAACAACTGCCAACATGCGGGAAGCACAGGCGCGATGGTCCATTAAACAAATGCTTCCCTCCAGAGGATCAAGCCAGGCCTTCTAGAGAAACAGACCAGCCTGTACTCCTGATCCTTTAGTGACCTTGACCTTGATGCTGTGCTAGGGAGCACAAATAGCCACTGCACTAGGGAACGGCAAGTGAGAGTTGCTCCATCTATTACCAGGGAGAGGGCTGGGAAAGAAGGATGGCAATTCTAATCTGCAGTATTTGTTTTCCTGCAATCCTCCAGCTTAAAATCTCTGATGTTAAATGTAAAGCATGTGTAATAAGGAAAAAAAAATTGTTGCCAGCATGTAACTGTTATCCAAGGAAGAAAGGGAAAAATCAGTTGGCATGCTGTATTTCAGGTGGCATAATAGCTCTTTTCCCGAAATTCTTCTATAATCACTCTTTGCCCATACAATCTCACATAAATGGCTGCATTACGGTTATTTGAATAAAAGGAATTTCTGATTGTTCCAAATCAATGTTTCCTCTTTTATGCATTAATCTGACACAATCTTCATCTAATTTTTCGTAAGCAAACACTAAAGTAGATGCTTCACATTTGCTGTGATTACACTCTATGTATAATGGTAACAAACTCTGCTTCATCATTAACTAAAAACATAAAACACGTTGTTCTACCATATCTATTTTGTGCATGTATCAAATCCAGAGTCTTGCATATGCTAAACAAGGCTCTACCACTGTGCTAGTGGTAGGTTACCAAGGTATATCTCTAGCTCTGTTGAAATTTTATTTTTTTCATGTATTTAGGTCAGGGTCTACAGGTTCTACAGTCTCACTATGTAGATTGGACTCGTGAATCTCCTGTTTTCAGCCTCCCAAGCATTGGGAATACAGGAATGCACCACCACTCCCAGTCTTTACAATTTTATTTTGAAAGAGGGTCTCACTTAGTTGCTCAGCTTAGCCTCAAATTTGTGATCCTCCTGTCTCAGCCTACTGAATAGCTAGGTTAATAGGCACACAGGCCATTGCAGTGGATTGTTAACTGGTAGTCAACTTATTATACCCAGCTGAATTGAACTAGCATGATACTGGGTGTAGGGGCTCCACCTGAGGATGGTTGCCAGCAGCATAAGAGGCAGAACAGGAGAAGCTGTCAAGAGGTTGTTAGTGAACCTGTTTGGAGAGAAGCTGCTGGCCCCCTTAGGTTATTCTGCTAGAGGACCTTGTCATAATGGCTTTCCTGATGAATTTGGCTATTCCTGTCAGAAGAGGAGCTCAGGACCTTTGTTGTCATTTAGAATGGCTGTGGTTCCTTTTGGGGAGCTCTGGTCCTCATCTTGAGCATTGTTTCCTAGCTCTAGAGGGGAAGCTGGTACACTGCTCAGCCTTGTGGAGAAGCTTCTCACTTGGCTTTCCTGATGGGAACTCAGCTTTCCTCATCACTGGAGGAGCTTGGAACCTCACTGTTGCTGAGGATGGCTGTGGGACTTTCGTGGAGGGCTCTCATTCTTGAAGGCTGCTTCCTCACTTCAGTTCAGATATCTCAGCTTGCTAGTACAGATCCTTCATCCTGCTAGCACAGACTTTCTAGCTTCCATCACTACCTTTGGGCCTTCCAGTGCAAATCTGTGCAGTGCGCCTTTATGAGACATTGTTGTGGGTTCTAGGCTTCCAATTGCACTTGTGAGAGGCATTATTATAGGCTCTAGTTCTTCAGCTGGACTCATGCAGGATATTAGGATCCAGGCCCTCAGCTGAATTTTTTTTTTTTGGGGGGGGCACTTCTGTAATTTTATTTCCAAGCTAGTTCTCATCTACATTCACTGTCTGGAGATTTTTGAACATGGTAACAGGGACATAGGTTACCAAGGTATACAGCTTGTTTGGTGAATTGTGATCCTCATTCCATTTCCTGGACAACCGTACCCAGATACGATATGGAACACTCCTAACTCCTTTGGCCCAGACAGCTTTGTTAAGCCTGGTGTTGATGCGCACATCTGGAGTCCCCATTTCCTTCATAGCAAACTTCTGGATCTCCTGAAGTACCCAAGGGGCACGCTTCTTGAAGCCCACTCCATAGATGTGCTTATGAATGTTGATTGTGTATTCTCCAGTCACCAGCTCATTGATGGCAGAATGGCCCTTTTTCTTCTTGCCAACCTCCTTTGCAGGAGCCATTCTACTGGGCCCAAGTTGGAAAGGAAGAGCGCGGTGGATTGTTCAGCTGGATTCTTTGGTCTTTAGTGTGTAGACAGATGTCCTGCACTTTTGTATACTATTCTTTGGGCACCTCATTATCAGTATTATAGAATGTGTTCTGTATTGCGTTGTTCCCCTTGTAAAAATCCCAAACCATGACAGTCACCATATCTGGGCTATTTCTACTTTACCCTAGCATGTTAGACCTTGACATGCCTTCTCATTTTTATAAATTTATTTTTAGGCTTACAATACAATGTTTGTAGTGCTATGGATCAAACCCAGGTTCTCATCTAGGCAAAAGCACTATGTCATTGAGCTACGCCCTAAGCCCTATAATATACTGTTATCAATTAGTCATACTGATGCAATTTTGTATTTGACCAACACGTCCCTAATCCTCCCCTTGTATTTCTAGAAAAGAAAACAATGCATAATGGGCCCCTACTAAATCCTAGACACTATCTTATCATACCTCATACAATTCTTATGACCTCCATGGAAAGCAGAGTTTTATCTCCATTTTACAGAGAAAGAAACAATTTGTTCTACAGCGCACATCACTCTTTGCTATGGCTCATCTCTTCATGAATAGCTTAGAGAACATAAAACAGTGCTGTCCCAGAAGGACCAAGGTTCTAAGGGGAATCCTGTCTCAAGTCAGAATGTCAGCATCCAGAACACATCTAACAGTGCACAGGAAACTGCAGGCAGGCACCTTTTCCTTTTAAACTCCCTCACTTACAGAGAAGAGCCAAAGTAAAAGACTCAACTCATTTCCTTTCTCTTTCAAAGAACTGAAGTCAATGGAAAACAATCTCCCAAAAAAAACTCAACAGAAGTTTATCTACAAGAGACAGATGCCTGTTAATAAGACATAAAAGTCAGACTCTGTGTTTTCTGCAATACAATAAAAACTAAAACCAGAAAGTATTTTTAGCTCTTTCCAGCCTAAAAGTATGCTATGGTTTGGGTTGAATTGTTCCCCCCAAAGCCTCATGCAGTCATTGGGGTAGACTTCTAGAGGTGGGATTATGGGTGGGAGTGCTACCCCCACCCTGGGGCATAAGGAAGGCAGAGAGGCCTCTGCTCCAACTGCTCCTGCCTTTTTGCTCTTGCTGTTTTCCAGTCTTGAATTGCTGCCTGCTGCCATGTGTCACTCTGCCTTGGAGCCAGCAGAGTATGGACTGAAACCTCCACAAACTGTGAGCTAAATAAACAGTTCCTTCCTTAATTCTGGGTTTTGGGTATTTTGTCCCAGCAATGAGAAAAAAGTAACCAAGACAAAGTATTTGACCAGAAGAAAGTAAGTCATTTTGGAACAGAAAGCTTCCAAAATAAAGTGGATATTCCACATGGCCTATTATTAGCAGTGTCTGATTCCAATTACCATGGCCCACTACCTCATCCCAATTCCATCAAAGCAAGGAGGCACATGTGAGGTACCTAGGTCACTAAAAAGACACAATGGCACCTTGCTGAGTCCTGGTAGACCATTCCTTTAGACAACTATGACTTAGAAAACATCCTGTATTACATTCGATCTTTTGCATATTTTCCATTGCAAATTTTGCTGGATTTTTTTCCCTCTCAATAATGAAGAAAATATTCTTCCTTTACAGATGATGGGGGGAAAAAACCCCAAAATATCAAGTTAGAAATTTTGATACAAAAACCATAGGAAGATTTATATCTTTCATTTACCTATTTTGGGTATACATCTAGATTTCAGCCTAAAAAAACCTCAGTGGACATATACATCAACTTGAATTTATTTAATGCCCAGTTTTTTGTGGAATAGTGCTACACAGTATTAACAATATTAAATTAATCTAAAAATCTTAAAGGTCTTTTATTTTTTGAGACATGTCTCAGTAGTTAGCCCAGGATGGCTTTGAACTTGCAGTGATCCTCCTGCCTCAGCCTCCCAAGTGCTGGGATTATAAGTGTACACCACCATACCTGGCTTAAGCTTTTCAATCAAAATTTACTTTCATTGCCCTATATAATGGTCATATACCTAAATGATAGACTAAGTCAGTATCTAATTCAGTTTGTATGCATCACTTGATTTTATAAAAGAAGTGAATTTAGTAGAAATGCAGGACTGTTGGCTCAAGTAGTTCTTTTTTTTTTTTGGCGGAACTGGGGATTAAACTCAGGGCCTTGCGCTTGCCAGGCAAGCACTTATTCTACTGAGCCATCTCCCCAGCCCCTCAAGTAGTTCTAAGTGAGTGAATAATGCCTGCTTGAAAAATACTATAGAACAATGAATGTAAAATGCACATATAAATGTAACAGCCATGATTGGAGCAACATTTACTGTTGTCTGCATCTTCTATGGTCTATGGCATAAGCCCTGTGTCCAAAACTTTACAGAATTAAACAGTCCCCAAAGTAAGAGTTAACAGCTAAGGAAATTCTTTTTCTCCCTTAAGGAAGTAGACAGACAGTGAAGCCTCAGTGTGAGCACAATTAATTTCCTATGCAGAAAAATTCAAGATCAGTTCCAATATATATCACACTATCAACCAGTCCACTTTGAAGGAGTCTTTAAAAGCTGAATACATTTATCTGTGAACCTCCACAAGAAAGAACAAAGATTAAAAAAAAATAAGTAAGTTACAGTGTGATAAAATTTACTAACTCAATACCAACTCAGAGCCTGAGGAATCCAGGTGTTTAGAATTAATAGCTGTCCTTGCAGCACACCACCTGGGTACTGCACTGTAGAACTAGCATTTACACAGACATCTTAAGGAAACTGTAATCTAATCCTGTAAAGCAATGATAAGACTGTAAAGTGCTGTGTATAATGGAAGGAAATGACGTAACTGGGCGAACACTAGAATAGTTTTTTTTTCCAATGGCAGTGACCAATGTGGGCTGCCTTGTTCTCTGGCTCATACAGAATCTAACACAGCTATGTAAGAGAACTGAGACAAAGACAAAGGTTTAGGGATAAGGCACAGAGCCAAAGAGGCCTGCCTGCCTTAAGACTTTTGGGCTGGAGATATAGCTGAGTAGCACAGGTGCCTGCTTGGCAAGTATAAGGTCCTAAGTTTGATTACTAGTACCAAAAAAACAAAATTTGTCCCTCCAACAATGAGGATATACACACAAGTCCTTCCTTCAACTGGATCCATTCATATGAGAGTTCAGGATACAGTGACAATGAAACCTTCACAGCTTATCAAAAATGTCATTTCTTGAACATCTTAGAGCTATTATATGATTGGATCACAATGCAAACATAAATAATAATTACATGTGTAAAAAATTTGCTAGGAGATAGGTCTACGTGTATATCTATCTCCTTTGCAGTAGAATGAAATGCCCAAACTACCAGTTTTGCCTTCATAAAAGAGACATACTATCTTCAGCCCTGTTTTCTTTTTTTAGCCAGTATACATAAGAAATTATTTTCAGAGGCCAGGTACTAAAAAAGGGAAGAAATTATTTCAAAAAGTTCCAATTTCTATTTCCAAAATCCATCTCAATTATTAAACATGAGAAATAGATGTTCTAAAAATGTACCTCCCAGTACTCCCCAAAACTAGGGGGATCAGGACTGTCTGGTTACTTACTTGTTAAAAAAGGGTTCAATGAGCTTTGATCTGGCAGACACATGAACTTTTGGAGGACTGAGAAAAGAACCTAATAAAGAAAAGAAGCAGGATATTATACACAGTCAAGTGGACAAAGTCTGAAAGTTCAGACAAAAAAGAAAAACAAAGCAATAGTCTGATTAGGCAAAGGGTAAAGGTAAACTACTGAACCAGGTACCTTACAATGTAAGTGTCACTGGTTCCTCTCTCTTTTTCCCTCCCATCTCCTCTAACTTCTTTCTGAGAAATCTCCCATATCCAAGCTGGTGAATGGATTCCATGGAAATGGTAGTGCTATAGCCTGAATGATTATGCCTTCAAAATATATTTATTTAATCTTTTATTTGGTACAGGATTCTGCTATGCAGCTCGGGCTCATAGTGATCCTCCTGTCTCAGCCACCCCAGCACTGGGATTACAGGCCTGAAAAGCCACACCAGGTTTTGTAGCCAGCACAGGGTGCCCAGGATTTTGGGGCCAACACAGCATGCAGTACCAGAAATTGAACCCAGTTCCTGTGCTTGCCAGGCTGGTGCTTAGACTGCTGAGCTAGCTCCCCAGCCTGTCAAAATTTGTATACAGACTCTTAATCCTAACATGATTGTATTTGAAGGAGAGATAACTAAGAGATAAGAAGAGACAAGGTAGCATCTTCCCTGTCTGTTTTCTACCATGTTTACAAACTAGGATGTAGGCTTTCACCAAACACCATTATCTGTTGGCCCTTTGAACCTAGGCTTCCCAGCCTCCAAAATTGAAATAAAGGTCTACTGTTTGAGCAGCCCCGTCTGTGGAACTGCACTGTAGCAACTTGAACTAAGGCAAGAAGAGAGGTGCGGTCTACTGTAGCCTAGTGTGTATCTGACAGAAATGCATATAGTGAGTACCTAGGTGATTTGCCATGGAGATGAAGCACAGTCCTGTGATATAAGCATCATAGCCTGCCTCGTGGAGCTGTTCAGAAGCTGTGTCATAACTTGGAAAACCTTCAGCACTTTCTAAAAGGAAAAACAGGAAAAAAAATTTTCTCCAGTATATCACAAACACGAAGATAAGTAAATACAATGCCTTTCCAAATCTAAATTGCTTTATTATGTGCCACAAAAGTATCCTAAATAAGCTGGAAAACAACTGTCTTAACTCTCTCCATATAACATCTTACAATGAGAGAACAGAGCCCTGAAAAAGGACGGCAATGTTCCAGACTAGAAAAATTCTTAAGTTATGTGTCAAAGACTGCCAAAGGTCTCTTCAACTTACACTGCTGTTTACAAGCATCATCACCATGTATAACTCTCCCTACAACAATTATTCCTTTTCTGGTTGCCCTGTAAGGTCATAAAAGTGAAATTTTTCCCTACACACATTGATACCATCAGGATACCACAAAAATTAACATCTACACTGTCTTAGTCTCAGTCTTCACTCTGTCACTTACTTGCTATGTGCCCTTGGGCAAGTCATGTCACCTATGAGCCTCCAGTTTTGTAAAATGGAGATGATGGCCTTTTGGGAGGATCAAATGACATAATGTAAGTAAAGCTCCTAATTAGTTGTTATCTATCAATATTCCAGGTAATCCTCCCTTCAAAATGACAACTGCAATTCAATATTGCCAGCTCAAAATCAGCAACATCTCTATGCTCACAAACTGAGAGATCTAAGGTGGGTGGTACAACCCACTCCAAAAACAGATACGAATTTTCTGTAATGTTTCCCTTAGATTATGAATCTCTTCAAGTAGAGTTCATCTTATAACATCAATCTTTGGTTGCACTGATATACATAGATGCTGAAAAGATGAAGTCTGGGCAGAACAAAAAAAAGTCTGAGAAGATCACCTTTGCTTAAATTCTCTACTAGATAGCAGAACACGATATGGAAACAGCAGGATAAAACTATCTTTCATAAATAACTATGTCCTAGAATCATTCTGGAAATGAATATCAAGAAAGCTATAACAGAATTTGAAGCATGAATACAAATTAAACAGTAAAAAAGCTGTAACTTTCTGTGTCAATACAATGCTCTTCAACCAAGAATTCTTTAACTTCTGCTTAAGGATTAAACATCAGACTTGAAGCTTTTTAAAAAAGCCTTTTAGGGTCGGGGAGACGGCTCAGTGGAATAAGCTCTGCCCTGGCAAGCACCAAGGGCCTGAATTCAATCCCCGGTTCCACCAAAGGAAAAAAAATAAAAATAAAAAAGCCTTTTAGCACCTCCGCAATAGTCTCCACATTACTAGCAGCTGAAACACATTTTCCTAATCATTTCCACTACATTATAACAGACAGGACAAGGTTTTCTTCTTCCCATTACCCTGTTCTTTCTTTCTTTCTTTTTTTTTTTTTTTTTAATGGTACCAGGGATCGAACTCAGGACCTTGCACTTGCCAGGTAGGCATTTATGCCACTGAGCTATATCCCTGGCCTACCCTGTTCTTAATTTCTTACTGGACTATTACCTACAAAAAGGAACAGAGAACTGTAACCTTGGCCGTTTTAATTCTTTCCATTATCAATTTTGGAATTAGCCCTGGTAACACCAGAAGTCCCTGGCTTCAGATAATGGAATGCTAACTACAGTATCAACCACATAATTAAACTATTAGGGTCCATGATATAGCACCAGACTCACCAAATACCTGGGTGGTGACCAGATATGCTGAAACACCTTTATCTCACAAGAAATATTCCTCTTCACTTTTAATTTTTCCTACTACTGCTATATGCACTACCTAATCCAGCCCAGAGGGAAGCAGAAGTGGGAACTCTCCTTTAATCTCATTACTACATAAACCCAGGCTTTTCAGAGATAGAAAATGTATTTTCATTCTCCAACAGTTAACTACCAATTCCTTGCTTAAACAGTGTACTATATAAAAGAACACATCATGTTTTAGGAAAATTTCAAGTATTCAGATACAAAAGCCTTAAATGTTTTTTGGTTTTTTTAAAATGTATTTAGTACAAGGTCTCACTACACAGATCAGACTCGTAGTGACCCATACTCCTGCTTTTCAGCCTCCCAAGTACTGGGATTACAGGCGTGAGCCACCACACCCAGTCTCAATCGCCCTTTCAGCTCCTGGGGGGAAGGGGGCAGGGCTGGCACACCATGCTGGGAATCAAATTTTAAGTTTTAATTCCTAGATTTCTCAATGAATGCCTACCAAACTCTATTAATATAAAATAGATGTAGAACTAGAAGACCATCTTCATTCAGAAAACAGTAGTTCAACAAAGCAAGTTAACTCAGTCAAAAATCTACAAAATATACTTTTAGAGCCATTTCACTTTTCTTCTACAGTATATATCAATAATTAAATTATCAAAAAAGACTTTGAGGGTTTATTCTTACCAACTTTAGGAGGGTTGAAAGGTGTTTCTTTTAACCGCTTTTCCAATTCTGCAAGGGATGTGTTGTTAATAATATCCTGAAAATCAGGAAGCAGAGAATTATGACACTTTATCTTCTCAGTGCAGCATATATTAAAGAAATCCACCTACAAGAGTCACATTAAAAAGCATCTCCTACTGCCCCCTGGTGTTCTTTATAGGAACACAATTTATCCTTTCCTCAAAGGAAAAGAGGATCAGCAAGCTACATTTTTATTCTATACTAAGTAGCAAATGGAAGGTTTTTACAGATGTATTAAAAAGGCATAGACTTCTGCCATAAAGCTATACAGTTCTGGGCATTCATCTCACTCAGTTATTTAAGGCCTTTTATTAAGTACAAATGATAATATCTTTGGCTTGAATTTTCTTCATTAGAAAATACACTCAAGGGGCTGGGGAGATGGCTCAGTGGAATAAGCACTTCCCTGGCAAGTGCAAGGGCCTGAGTTCAATCCCCTATTCCACCAAAAAAAAAAAGAAAGAAAAAAAAAGAAAATACACTCAAAATATATAAAATAAGAGGACAAAATTAAGAAAGGAAAAATTATGAATATAACCTATTCAAAAATAAATTACACAGGGCTTGCCAGATAGCTCAGCAGACTAAAGCACCAGGGTTATACCTCCGGCTTGCTGTGCCAGCCCTGCCCCTGGGTACACTGAGCCAGCCACAGAGTCCAGGCGTGGAAGTACATGCCTGTAATCCCACTGCTTGCAAGGCTGAGAACAGGAAGATCATTACGAGTCCAATCTTTGTAGTGAGACCCTGTAGACCTTGTACTAAAATATAAAAATAAATTAAAATATAATGAATTTTAATATTAAAAACTTATATTTAAAAAAAAGGATAAAAAAAAACCTTAACTCTACCACCCAAAGACAGTCACTGTTTATTTATTTATTTTTTTTGGCAGAACCAGGGATTGAACTCAGGCCCTTGCGCTTGCCAGGGAAGTGCTTATTCCACTGGGCCATTTCCACCGCCCCACTGTTCACATTTTAATATATTTATTTCTGGCTTTTTTCATCTCCTTTTGTTTCTTTATTTTTCATTTCTTAAATGTATCTTAATGACATTTAAGTAGACTAGAATTCCAAAGCTAATTTAAATTAGAAATAATTCAAAAATCTCAAAATATAGTTTATCAGTAATAAGTAAAGTTTAAGGGCCAGCCAAATAGCTCAGTGGATTAAAGCACCTGCAAGCAGGCACAGGGGCTGGGGGTTTGATTTCTGGGCCTGCCATGCCAGCCCCATCCCCAGAGGCATGCTGAGACAGCAACTGAGACTGGACATGGTGGCGTGCATGTATAATTCCAGTTCTTGGGAGGCTGTAAACAGGCGGATCACTACGAGTCCAATTTAGTAGTAAGACCATGAACACCCTGTGGACCCTTCCCTAAAAATACAAAAAAAAAAAAAAAAAAAAAGGAAGAAAAAAGTTTAAATAATACCTTAAATGGTTGTGTGCTGGCCATCAATTTAGTATCCAAGAGTCTAAAAAACAGAAGGATTTTTAATAAGGTAAAATGAGTACCAATGTTCAAAATGTACTCTTAAATACATCAATTATATACCTAACGTATACTTCATACATGAAATCTTAGGATATGCTTAATGCATAAAACACTTAAACAGAAGAACCAAACACATTTCCCCAGTGGACCTAGAAGTAGCATCACTACTGCCTTAGCCAGGAGTACCATCACCAGTGACCTCTTTAGGCTATGCAGGACAGTCCATGTTCTAAGCAACACTAAGGAGCCAGCTCTAGATTTGCTTGTACCCTGAGATAGTACCGTCTACATCAACCTCAAAAGTCAGTCAAATGTTTTCACATGGTTCAAACACAACCAAAGGTCTAACTTCCCAGACTACTATCATCCACTGCTGCTTCCCAGGTTTATACGATATAAATTCTTATGGAATTTTTTGAGAAGTACCAAAATCTATCCCAAATCCACATTTGGTAGTTTCAAAAGCTGTTGTTATTTCTCATTATTCTATTTCAGATATTGAAAATACTACAGAGAGAGCGAGCGAGAGAGACCAATATACAAATGGTATTTCTCTATTTCTTCTTTTATGAATATGAATACTGAGCATACTATAACAGAAATATCTCACTTGAAAGACAAACTGCTTAGCTACCAACCTCTTCCTCTTCAAATGGGTCCTAAAACACAGAACCTTATTCTATAGGAAACCTATGACTGGCATGTGGTCTTTCAGACTGTGACACATGAGAACTAGCATGCAACATTAACTATGAAAACACTAACAAGTAAAGGCGCTGACTTATAGTGGAGGGGGGAAAAATCTATAGTCAGACGGTTTGACTGAAAAGAGAAGACTCTCAATCAAACCCTTCAGGAGTTGTAAGGCAAAGACAACACACAAGAACCATCTCAAGGCATCTTTGCTAGTCTTTCTGGTAGCAAGATGTGGGATAATAAGGCACCATCTGTCCTGACTCAGTTCAAAGCTGGATTTTTTCAAAATTGGATTTGTACTGGGATAACAAACCAAATTATAAAATCTAAACAGCCAACCATCACAAAGTTGGATACATTAAATAATTCCCCAATTCACATGAATTTATTCTAATCAGAACCCAATGGTTGTCATACATTACTACATATCTATTCATGTTGTGTGTAAGAAAGACAAGCCCTCAGAGAAACTCTACCTGGGGAAGACACATGTTGTCATCTCTTTAAACTCTTTCAAGTCCTAAAAAAAACAAGAGAATGTCTCATTACAATATTCCTAGCACAGTATAACCAGCTTATTGGAAACAAATGTAAGCAGTGCAGGTGCACAGCTATCTTCTCAAACTGTCACACCTTACACAGGCCTTAAACTAAGCTGCAAAACCCATTTCTCGTTAAGAATTACTTTATTTTTTAAGGAATACAAAATAATATTTAAAAAAGCATTAGGAAAGATAGAAAATTTCACTGAACAAAGTAATAGGAATTCAACAATGGTTGCTATATGATGTTATCTTCAAATTAGTTGTTTGGGTTGCCAGATAAAAACCTGCAAAATTTAAAGCACTTGCTTAGGCAGAGGCAGGGACCCGGGTTCAATCTCTGGCATGTGATGACAGCCCTGCCCCCTGGGGGCACTGAGATGGCGATTGAGACTGGGCATGGTGGCGCATACCTGTAATCCCAGCCCGTGGGAGGCTGAAAACAGGAGAATCACTGCAAGTCTGACCTGTGTAGTGAGACCCTGTAGACCCTCTACTAAACACAGACATGTGCATATACACATACCCCCTGCAAAATTAGTTTAAAAAAATACAGGGTGTAGTGGTGCCTTCCTGTAATTCTATCATTCAGGAGGTTGAGGCAGAAGGATCACTGCAAGCTAGAGGCCAGACTGGGCATCAGAGTAAGCTCAAGGCCAGCCAGAACAGCATGGAGAAGCCCTGTCTCAAACACACACACACACACACACACACACACACACACGGAATTACTTTAAAAAAAAAAATCTTCCTAACTTCCTCACTGGTTAGGAACAATATAACTTGATACCTAATCTCTCTGCATAACCAAAATAGACAAATTTAAGGATTTTAGGGCTGAAATAAAATAGGAAGTGTCCTATTACAGGCTTTTAAAACTTTCAGGGAAGTTACAATAATAGCTAACAGGTTGTGCTCCATTATAGAAATTTATCATAAATATGAAACTATGCTGGGCATGGTAGTGCATGTCTATAATCCCAGAATTCTGGGAGGCTGAGGCAGGAGGACTGTAAACTCAAGCCCAATCTGAGCAAGTAAGTGACTTAGCAAGACCCAATCTCAACATAATAATTAAAAAGGGGTAAGAATACAGCACAGTGTTAAAACTCTGGATTCAATCCCAGTACCACAAAAAAAAAAAGAAAAAAAAAAAAAAAGAAATGGACATATTATAAACTAGCTTTTACTTCTTGAAATTATATACAGGTGTTTGTTAAAATGGGTACTAAAATAGACATTTCAATACACATACAATTCTTGATTTAAATACCCAGAAAACTGCTAAAGTGGCACTAATAGCACACAATTCATTTCCCAAGTTTATTTGGATCAGGAAGTCTACACCAGAAATGAGAGTGTTCTAATTCTGAATTAGCTCATTTACATACATAAATTGCAATGTTAGGCTGGGTAGTCACACTCCTGACCCTTTGTAAACTACACTTTTCTCCAATGTTATTCATGTTTCACAGGAAACTGCCATCTCCAATTACCATTCAAGCCTGTAAATACAGACTGTATTTAACTAGCTTGAAATGTTTACCAGGCTTTCAATGGCTATCATTAAATTAACGGCAATATATGAAAAAGTGGTTTCAATGTAAGTCAAACTAAAATGCCATGACTGTTGGTAATCTCTCAATACTACGGCAAACCTTTACAAACAAGAAAAAGGTAAAATGATGGCTACCATAAAGATGGAAATGCAACAGAGTTCTACATCAGTGCCTTCTGAAAGGTCATGTTAGAATACCAAGCCATCCCACATGAAGACACTCTCCTGCTGAAGTCAGCTCCAAGATGCAAATTCTTTATTACACATTTAAATGCAAAATTTGGTGCCAGTATATATAAAAGTTCTCCCATTTTAAACAGATTTTCTCATTTTCATTATTTCTTCCAAAGGTAAATGAAAGAAAAAACATCTTCCTGACAATGACAGAACATAATTTCCCCCAGCTGCCTTAGAGATAAAGCAAGGGATAAAACGCTTACCCTAATCCACCTCCTATTATATATACCAAATGACCTGCTTTCTACTAGAATTTTACTCAAGGCTCATCTTACTTTAGTATTTATTAAGTGCTCACATACAAAGCATCGTGCCAGGCACTCAGACCCTCCTCTAAGGAGCTAATTGCTGAAAAGGTGCTGTGTTGTACAAAGCAAGACAAAATTCTATGTACCAAAAAGGTACTGAGTTCTGTGCAAATTCAGAAAAAGATCACTTTCTAAGCAAAGCAAAAAGATAGCAGGTAGGGAAAATTTCATGGAGGAAACGTAAGGTGGAACTTGGAAACATATGGTAAAGCCTTAGACTACAAACACTGAGAAAATCTGAGGAAAATTCAAGTTGTCAGAAATCATATGCCCCAACCACAAGCACGTCTCAGAGGAAAAACGAGCCACTCTAGATGGAAAAAAGCAGAGCAAACATACTAAGACCACAAGGAAAGTTGGGCCAGATCACAGAAGATTGATACGCCAGACTAAAAAGTCAACTATACAGAAAACAACTGTGAAATGATTCAAGAATCTTAAGCAGGATCAGTGACATGAACAGAGCCACACATCAGAAGATTACAAAACTGGTACATTCTGAAGATATTCATTAAATCAATATTTAATGCCTCCTACATTTTACAGTTTGCTACTTAAAACATCTTGAAAGAGTATTAAATATGCTTCTCTTTCCTTATGGATAACTTCATTAGTTTAAAGGTCAGAATATCAGGAAAGGAACTTCCACTTAGGTCTATCTAACCAACAACTGGATGATCTAAAAAAACATTATTAGTCCTTTAGATATCATGCAAATCTATCCCTATCACACTTGTTTTTAGAGTTACAACTATGAAGCTTTGGTGTTTTAGAGGGTAACGGAGATGTTATGAAAAGTAGTGGCGACCTTAAGACAGTTGAATAAAGACAGGGAAAACAGACCCATTCTACTCAGGGCTGACCTGGGTTTTAGTATTCTAAAGGACAGCAATTACAATGTTGATGGGGAAACCTCACCTAATAAATGTTAAGTAAAGTTTTCAGACATGAAAATGAGACACCTAGGGGCCGAGGAGATGGCTCAGTGGAATAAGCACTTCCCTGGCAAGCGCAAGGGCCTGAGTTCAATCCCCGGTTCTGCAAAATAAAATAAAATAAAATAAAATAAAATAAAAATAAAAAATAAAAATGAGACCTAACTCTTAAGTGGGTGTATTCCAATGCTCAAGTAACAAAAGACTGATACTCAAGTATCTAATTTTGTATCATATTAAAGGAGTTTGCCAAGTATGATCTGCCAAACCAATATTGGCCTATCACTTATTTTTTGATAAAATTTTACATAATATGGTCACACTCATTTCTTATGCATTCTGTGGCAGCTTGGGGCTAGAATGGCAGAGCTACGAGTTGTGACAAAGATCATGTAGCCTGAAAGGCCCTTTAGAGAAAAAATTACCAACCTCAGGTTTAAAGATAGGTGGAATGCTGCAGGGTAGACAGGGTTAAGGAACCTCATCTGCAGTTTGCTTGAATTACAGATGAATAGCAAAGCCATCTGCAATAGAAATTACAATAACCCTAATATGAGAGATGATACTGATAAAGATGATAGTGTTCAGATTTTTCAAAGGACTGGATCTAGGAACAGAGAGTCAAAACTGGGTTCTAAAAACAGGGTTCAGGCCCCGTCATTGCTTATAGACCGGAAGTCGGAATCTTAGTTCTCTTTCCCATCTTGCAAGATGGCGGGTGAAAAAACTGAGAAGCCAGACACTAAAGAGAAGAAACCCGAAGCCCAGAAGGCTTCTGCCAGTGGCACTGGTAAAAAGGGTAAGGTGAAGAAGGCAAAAAAGTCCAAGAAGGGGCAGCCCCACTGCAGCCGAAATCCTGTCCTAGTT
>NW_004524771.1:1339224-1347286 GCF_000260255.1 Octodon degus | reverse complement strand
AAAAAAAAAAAACAGGGTTCAGGACTAAAAACAATTTATAGTAATGGAATGAGGAGAAAAAACTCCTATGAAGACAGTATGTGGAAAGGTAGTGAAAAGTACTTTATTTGAGACCTATAAACTCTAAACAATCTTGCTCTGAAGGCTAGCCAGGTGGAAATGTCTGGAGGCAGGGTGACATGCACACCAAGCTCTGAGAAACAGAGATGTCAGTGTCTGAAGCTGAAGTGATGAAAGGAATGAGATCACTAAAGCACAGAAAATAAAGAATAGAGGATGAGTGATACCACAAAAGATGCGGCTGTGCAGTTAGGAAGCAAAACAGCAAAAAGCAGAACAAAAGCCAAAGAAGTTTATGCTTGGTGTACTTAGATGACTTGGCTCAAAGCATGGAAAAGGAAAAAAGAAAAATGGGGGGGAAAAAAAACCCACTACGAAGGTCAACAGAAAACCTCGGGGAAGTAAGTGATTTAGTGGGAGACAATCCAGAATTCTGTAGAAACTGATCCAATTCAGTTGGCACACTTACCTTCAGAGGTCCTGCTACATCTAATTTTAGCAGTACTGAACTAGTAGCCCACGCTTGTGGCCTAACACTAAATGGCCAACTGTGACATCAAGATGAGATCAATACTTACCCTTGCTCTGGCAATGGCAGATGGCTGAGGATCCCTTAAAATAGCTAGTGTGCGCATCTCATCAGACATGTATGACCAGGTGCATAAGATTCTCTCTCTCGGAACACAGTGCATGAGGAAAGAGCATCCGAGCAGAGAACGCTGTCTTAATAAGAAAGCACCACGCGTGCAGGTGCAGGCTAGTGCGCCACTTACCACAGGCAGAGGGCAGTAGAACTGATGAATTGTGTGCATGACATCCAAGAGCATATTGTGTCCAACAACGAGTTTTCCCTAAAGAAAACAAGGTTAGGTTCTAGGTTCAAATTTATATTAGGATTTGAAAATAAAATACATCTTTCATATTCCATGAGGCTTTTGTACTTAACCTTGCTTTTTCACGTTTAAAAAAGTATAAATATATGCAAATATAAAAATTGAGCTGGGTTTTTCTTCAATTTGGAGTATTAAATCCAGAATGCAAAATAAAAGGTCCAAATGATTTTTATTTCATTGATTTTTTTCTAATCTTCATTAATATCTCACCCTTGAGAATCAGAAGTAGTACAAATAAAATGTTTTTTCAGACAGGGTCTTACTAGGTTTCCAAGATAGCCCCAAACTTCTGGGCTTCTGCCTGAGCCTCCCACAGAGCTGAAACTGCAGGTGTGTGCCACAGAACTTGGCTAGGAGGAAATTTTTACTTTTTACTTTTCTTTAGCTCTTGAGCTGCTAAATAATTTGTGAGCAAAACTTGAAATACATATTTTAAAACAACTGTTTAAAATAACCCACTTAGCTGGGCATGGTAGTATACATCTGTCCTAGCACCTGGGTGGCTGAGACAGGAGGAGTGCCACAAGTTTGAAGTCACCCTGGACTATGTGGTTCATGCCCAGCCTGACATACACAGCAAGACCCTGTCTCCATTCAACCAGTCAATCAACCTCCCCCCACTTATTTTAAAAGATACAGTCATAATAAATGCTAAAAGGCCCAAATAACTGACATATATTAAAGATAATACATTTTCATTGTCTACATCATTTATGTCAAAATTCACAGAGCATAGTTAGCACATTTCCATTATATTGCTTTTCAATAATGCACAACATATACGCAATAAGTCGCTTCATTCTGATACAAACATAAACTACCCAAGTCAAATGTCCACTTAACTACCCAGGTGATACCACTCTTAACATCAGGCATCAGGTCACTGCACTGGAATTGTTTTGCAAGGTCCCAGTGAATCTAAAGTGAACCAATGCTGATTCACAAAACTCTTTGAAATAAATAATCCTACACAAACTCTCCCAAACCTCACATGCTGGGCTTTTGGCTTGGTATCTGTGTGCATTGTGAATTCCTACAAAACACCAAAGTGCCAAATACTGATGAAAATGAGAGATGGTGGGTAAACACTAATCAACGAGGAAGTTGAGAAGAGAAAAAACTTAGAAAACAACATCTTGACTAGATGCAATGAGGTACATAAATACTTTAATCTGGCCAACATGGTTCTTCTCACAGGTATGGATGAGCAATTTGTCACTATGTCTTATGTTCACCAGGCTTAAGCAAATATAACTGCATACCTCACTGTCAGAAATAAGCAACAAATAAAAAAAGAGCAGACTTAAAATAAATATACTCTGTGGTATGTCATTGGAATCTGATAGATTAGTATACAGGGACAGCTGTTGCGGGTATGTCCTGAAAAAGTAGTCGGAGGCAATTTCCTTGTTAGGTACACAACACAGAATATGCTTACACAAACCTAGGTGAACTACCTACATGGTTTAGCCTATCACACACTAGGTTTCATGGGCCCAGTCTATTACTTCTATTCTAGGTACAAACCTGTGCCACATGTTACTGCATTAAATATTATATACAATTCTTAACACAGTGCTAAGTATTTCTGTATCTAAACATAGAAAAGGTACAATAAAAATACTAAGCAACATGAACTTTTCAGCACCATCACACTCTTATGGGAGCCCCGCAGCATATGCACTTCACAGTTGACTACGATATTGTTATTAGCATGTAATTGTATGCACACACACACACATACAAATAGACACAGCTCCCTCACTGTCCACAGAGACTGGTTCCAGGATCTCCCATGGGAAAAAAAAATGATGAAGCCTAAAAAATAACATATCACAGAACACAGGAGCCACAGTGAGGAAGCACCAACATCCAAAGGTAGAACAATCTAAATAACATAAACAATAAAAATACTAGATTATAATTCACAGCAAAAAATCAGTGCAAGCATATACACATAAAAAAATTATGTGAAAAAAGGATAGCGCTTCCTTAAAGGAGCCTATAAACAAATGTAGAGGGGAAAAAAAAGCAAATATACATTCACCATTAGATACGCCAAAGTAATAACTGCTGCAGGCCAGATCCATTAATAGATGCTAACACTAATGGACATGAGTTTGAAGAAAAATAGGTTTTTCATAGTTTCAAAGTACCTCCCCCAATATACTTATTATCTACAGAAGAGAAAAACTAACTTCAAAGAATACAAATCGACCATACACCACCTTAACCTAGGGATACTGTCAACATCATGAGCAGCACTGCTGTGGAATTCTGGCCAAAACCACATATCTTCAGTCCAAAGAAAACACAAATCCTAAATGAGGGACATCTGACAAAGTATCAATACTCATCAAAACTATCAAGGTAATGAAAGAAAGACTGCCAAAGTGTGATGGACACTAAGAGAGAATAACCAGCAAATGCAACACAGACCCCAGGAGTGGAAACAGAGAACAGACACAGTGGAAAGACTGATGAAGTTTAAGTAACTTCCTGGTTTTCATTAATGTACAATGCAAGTATAAGATGTTATGGGAATAGGTGTGCTAGTGGTTCATGGAAATTCTATTGTGACAATTACAAGCAAAAGCTAGTGGGCCAAGAGACAGACCAACCCGATCATAAATAAGGACAGCACTTGGACAGAGAAAGTCCACAAAGTCAGCAGCGCCAAGGAGAAACAAGGGACCAGGCCAGCAGTGCTAGTCTGAAGAAAAGTTCACAGCTATGGTAAACTGCAAAAATAGTGCGGGGTTTTACTTCAAAAGTGACTCCTAAGGGCCGGCCAAATAGCTCAGTGGATTAAAGCGCCTGCAAGCAGGCACAGGGGCCAGGGGTTAGATATCCCGCAGCAATTGAGACTGGGTATGGTGGCACGCACCTATAATCCCAGCTCTTGGGAGGTTGTAAATAGGTGGATCAGTAAGACCCTGAACACCCTGTAGACCCACACTTAAAATACAAAAAGAAAAAAAAAAAAAGTGACTCCGACACAGTAGGTTAGAGCTAAAGAAAAAAATCTAGTGCAGCACCTGCTATATTTGAGACCATATAATCTGGAGCCATTTTGGACAAAAATCAGGAATCACAGAACAACTACAGAACTTCACGTCAGGGTTTCCAGTGTTATCTTTACCACTGAGACTTGGTGAGAGACTGCCACAGCAAACAGTCACTGAAAAGATGCAGGCTAGACATACGCCCACAGAAAGTTTAAGCTCAGGCTGGGAAAGACATGGGGCTCTACCCTCCATGGTAAAAAGCCATGGCATGTGTAGCTTTCAGAGAAAGCTGGATCTGAAAGTGCTAGCATTGAGTACCGCAGTCTCCTTGAATTTCCAACCTGCTGCCTACATTCAGCACAGAGAACAGTAATATGACTGCTTTCTCTATTTACCAAGGTAAAAAAGGACAAACCTTGGCCTGGATGCTTATCACAGTCTGGGGTGTATAGACAAAGGAGTCCCTGGTGTTTTTCACAAACCCATTAAACATAAGCAAGGGAAAGAAAACAGTGACTTGTGGGATTCCAAGCCTGTACATTCTAGGGAGGAAAAATCACTCATTCAAAAATAGAGTAATTTTTTGGGGCTGGTGAGATGGCTCAGTGGTCTAAAGCACCTACTTAGAACAAGCTTAGCAAAGCATAGAGACCGCGGTTCAATCCCCTGCACCACATGCCAGCCAGCCCCGCCCCCTGGTGGGCTGAGCTGGCCACACACACACACACACACACACACATAAATAAATAAAATTTTAAAAAATAGAGTAATTTTTAAATCCACTTTTAAAAATTCATTGGTTTTGGGGGGCAGTTTTTCTTCTAATTTTTCTTTTCTTGTTTCTTCTACTTTATTTGACTCTTTTCTTCTTTCGCGTTCCTTTCTGTTATTTTTATCTCATTCTATTCATTTCCTTTTACTCTTTGGTGGGATTCTTTATCTTTTCTATCTTCTCATCTTTCCACTGGACAATTCTTCAAATTTTATTTTTTGCATTACAAACTTTTATATTTTTATTAGTATAACCATAAACTTGATTACTTTTCCATGAGTAAGCTCTATGCTACTGTTATAGGCAGCTGAGTTAGACAGAAATAGTACATGCAGTCAGGGCAAGGCCCTTAGAAGAAGCCAATATAGAAGACAAGATACCTTGCAACTGTGAGAGAGACAGACACTTCCATTGTGAGCCAAAGCTCAAGATAAAAGATCAAACAAATGCATACCTCCCTAAAGATAAGCATCCAGGACTGACATTCTTGATTGATTCATTTATTTTTGCAGTACTGCGGACCTTGTGCTTGCCAGGCAGGCGCTTATGCTACTGAGCTATCTCCCCAGCCCTTCATGATTGATACTCTTAAGTAGGTCTTTATCACCTTAAAAAAGCCAGGAAGAGTCACTAATGCAACCCCCTACAGGATAAGTCCTGTTCTATATTCATGTGTTCTTGCTATGTGACTTGCTTCCCCATTTGGTTCTGGATTTAATCAATTTTACCTGAGCAATTGTGCTTGTAGTCTTATTGGTTAACCACAGTTTTGTTCTACCTCATGTCCACCTAGTGAGCTCCCATATCTTTCACCTTAGACCCACCTCACTCATCTCATGGTTTTACTCTATAAAAATCATTTTAAAAGGGCAGATTCTTTGGCAACCCACTCAGGCTCCCTTCTGTTCCTCTCTCAGATGGAAGCTTTCTTTCCCGCAATAAATACATTCTGCTCTTAATCTCCATTGTTCCTAAAACTCAGTCTTCAGTTTTAGACAACATGAACTTGTCCTAGGTTATCTTTAAGGTTGGGAATTTCATTCCCCTGTTTCACTATTACTACTGAATTCTTTTCTATCATTAGTGGAGGTATAGTCACTGAACTTAGTACCATGTTTTCCTGAAAATAAGACCACGCTGGAAGATAATCAGCTTTGGAAACCAGAAGAAAAAATGTCAGTCCCAACAACCAAGATGCCCATCACCTGAGGAGCGGTTGAAAAAGATGTGGTATTTTTACACAATGGAGTATTATTCAGCTATTAAGAATGATAAACTCCAAGCCTTCATATTGAATTGGATGCCACTTGAAGATATACTCATAAGTGAAATAAACCAGACACACGTGTAAATATCGTATAGTTTCCCTAGTATAAGAACTCAAAAGAAGAAATACAAATAGAAAGGTATAATACAAGTAAAAGGAAAGGTGGGGGCTGGAGAGATGGCTCAGTGGTCTAAGGCACCTACTTAGAACAAGCTTAGCAAAGCACAGGGACCGCGGTTCAATCCCCCAGCACCACATGCCAGCCAGCCCCGCCCCCTGGTGGGCTGAGCTGGCCACACACACACACATAAATTTAAAAAAAAATTATTAAAAAAAAAAAAGAAGTTTAGAAACTTAACTAAGTGACGTAGCAGTTCTATAAACTAGGTTGTAGAGGGCATGTCCCAGGGCAGCTGTTTATGGTCTAGGATGTTGTAATGGTTGATTCATTGTGTCAACTTGAGAAATTTAGAAGTTTAACTAGGTGACTCACCAGGGGACTGGGGTCCTCACTTTGTAAACATCCTGAGCAGGGCACTTAGATGGCATGAATGCTACACCTGCCCTAGGGCAGGTAGCTCTTTCCCCCTTTTGCTCTTGTTGCTTTTGCTGTCTTCTGCTGCCTTGCACTGCTGCCCCTCAGCCACACAACCCTACTTGAAGTGAGCTGATAATTGACTGAAACCTCCAAAAACTATGAGCTAAATAAACCTTTCCTTCCTTAATTTTGTATATCAAGTAGTTTGTCTATTTCTTAGCAGTAGTACAGAAACCCTCCCTAATCCACTCAAAAAAAAGTACTAGTTATCCAGGCTTTTGTGTTATATTTCCACATGACCCCTAACCTTTTCCCCATGACTTTGTGTTTTCTGAATACTACAGGGATCTCAGAGTGATAAACTAAGAGAGGCTTTATTTTGAGGTCATCACTTGCATTGGCACACAGTAATAAGGTTAGCCTATCCTTAATAGGTTTGTGGCCTGGCATTTTCTTCTCTTCCTGGGTAATATATTTTCCCCTGGACATTTTCTTCCAGAAAAGGTCAGTTTCATCACAGCTGAAAACTCAATGAAAGCAAAAGCCATTTTTCTGTGTCTCTGTTTTTAAGTGGTATATATAATTTTCAGCAACTCTTTTATCAGCTCTGGCTGCTTCACCATGCCTAGTTATGCTATGAACCTGAGTTCTCACTTCAAAACTGTGAAACCATGCCTTATTGGCATGAAATTTTTCAGTATTATCCCTCACTGGGTTATCCTTTACAAGATCTGCATTTATAGCCCTAACTTTTTCATAAATTATAAACTCATCTGCCTTTTGTTCATCCACACTAATAATAGCTTTTCTACACTAACACTGTTGAGCATGACTTATTAATTTGAGCAACACCTTTAGCAATGCTAGCTTCTTTGTGTGTGTGTGTGTGTGTGTGTGTGTGTGTGTGTGTGTTTGTTTCGGTTTTTTGAGATAGGATCTCACTAAGTCATCCAGGCTGCCCTTGAACTCATGGCAATCCTCTTGCCTCAGCCTCTAGAGTGTTAGAATTACAGGTATGTGCCACCATGCCAAGCATTGTTACCTTTCTTATAAAAATCTGTTCTCCGTAAGATTGTTGAGATGGTGGATTTCAACATGCTGTACATATTAGCAAGATCAGTCACATGAATGCCATTCTCGTATTTCTCCACAATTTTCTCCTTTTTAATTGACAGCTTTCTTTACCTTCCTTTCCTTCCTTAGCTTTTCTAGCATGTTTGGGTCCATTTTGATAGCAGTAATTGTAGCAATTATATAAGGCACTAATTAAAATAATGTCCACAGGGCCAGCCAAATAGCTCAGTGGATTAAAGCACCTGCAAGCTAGCACAGGAGCCAGGGGCTTGATCCCTGGGCCTGCTGTGCCAGCCCCGCCCCTGGAGTGCATTGAGAGGCGATTGAGACTGGGCGTGGTAGTGCACACCTAATCCCAGCTCTTGGGAGGCTGTAAACAGGCAGATTACTATGAGTCCAAGCTAGTAGTGAGACCCTGAAAACCCTGTAGACCCTTCCTTAAAATACAAA
>NW_004524771.1:1336208-1339124 GCF_000260255.1 Octodon degus | reverse complement strand
AAATCATGTCCACAAACAATTCTGTCTCAGTTACTCTCCTCTCATTGCTGGGACAAATACCTGACACCCAAAGTGAAGGAAGGAAAGGTTTATTTAGCTCACAATTACTGGAGGTTTCAGTCCACACTCAGCTGGCTCCAAGGCAGACTGGAACACAGCAGAGAGCAACTTTTCATGGCAGTGGAAAAGAGAAGAGAGCCAATAGCAGCAACAATGGCAACAGAGCACAAGTCTGTCTCTCTGTCTCTCTTATGTTGCATTCAGGCTATCTGCCCCAGGCTGGGTGTAGCACTCATACCCATAATCCCAGTAGTACTCAGACCTATAATCCCAGCCTTAGATCATAAATGAATCAAACTGTAGAACTGTGCCTCAATGACTGCATGAGGCTTTGGGGGGAGAAATACACATAAACCCTAACAACATCTGAGTGCAGACTGATGCTAACATACACTTACATACACTTTTCTAGCATCAGAAAGAGTCTTTGTCTACAACCATACAAGCAGCTGGCACTCAAGACCGATTAAACATAAAATTCTAGTCATAACCCAAGTTGTTCATATGTGAAGTCAGCCATAATTCAAGGTCCATTGTATCAGAATTAGAAGTTAGGAACGGATCTCAAAGAACAATTCCTCAGAGACATCTTAAAAAACAAAAAACCAAGAGAATGTGACAAACAAATTCAACAGCTGCCGGATGACACTCAAAAACTCTGAGATGGATTGGAAATAATGAAAAATCAAAAGACAGAACAAAAGGCATAAAAACTTTTTTACAAAAATAGCAAAAGGGCTGGCAAGATAGCTCAATGGACTAAGCACCTGTTAGGCAAGCACAGGGACTGGGATTCAATCCCTAGCACCACATGCCACACTAGCCCCACCCCTGGCGTACTGAGCCAGCAACCGAGTCCAGGTATAGTGGAGCACACCTGTAATCCCAACACTGGGGAGGCTGAAAATGGGAGGATCACTATGAGTCTCAGCTGCGGAGTGAGACCCTTTACCAAATACATAAAATTTGAAAATAATAATAGCATAAAACTTTCTAAATATTGGGAAAGAGTGAAACATACAAAAAAGTGAGTCACATATAGCCATAACTGAAAGACAATGTCACTATATCATATCATACGCAAACTATCACAAGTCCCAGTTAGGGCACAATAACTCTCCCACTCCTACTTCTCTTCCAGTGCAGAGGGGGTGGGGGATAATCTAATGGGGGGTGTCTCTGCTTTGGCTCAATTTCTCAATGAAGATACATTAAGGGATATAATGGAGGTGGGATCTTTTAAATTTATGTTCACTTCTTCACTTTAATGAAGTTATGTTTGAATCAATTTTTTTTGTATTTTTGTATTTTTTGTATTTTAGGGAAGGGTCTACAGGCTGTTCAGGGTCCCATTACTAGATCGGACTCATAGTGATCTGCCTGTTTACAGCCTCCTAAGAGCTGGGATTATAGGCATGTGCCACCACCTCCAGTCTCAATCAAAATTTTTTTTTTAAAAATCAAGTCCAAATCAGAAACAGAATCTTAAAATCTCTTAAAGTAATCTTAAAGGAAAGCAATGAACTTATACAGGTAAATCCATGAGAAATATAGTAGCCTTCTCAATACAAACCTGAAAGACCAGGAGAATTTGGAATGAAGTATTTCAAGATTTGAAAGATAACTAATCTTCCAACCCAAAATTTTATGTCTTACAAAATTGGCTTTCAAAAATGATCAAGAAAGAAGAACTCTCTTATTCTACTTACTGGTTTTGAGAATAAACCTTAGTTTCACGTAGCCATGTAACATCACAGTATAATCCTTCTACCCACTTTTTCTAGGCTTTCTAAAGCAGTGTTTTTTATCAAACCTATTCTAATCTGAAATGGTAATGAGGCACTTTACCTTTGCCTTCAAACAGTACCTTCAGGGCCAGGGAGATAGCTCAGTAGAATAAGCACTTGCCTGGCAAGTGCAAGGTTCTGAGTTCAATCCCCAGTACCACAAAAACAAACAAACAACAAAAGCAAAACAAACAAAAAAACACAGTGCCTCCACTGTTTGCCCTTTCATGACAAACAGTACCTTAAGAAATTCATGACCGCAAGAATCAGCACACAAAACACTGTCAAGGATATTCTAGAAAGAACAATAAAGCCAACGATGTCAAAAGTCTGATAGAATGGATATAGCAGCAAGGTGAACAGGCAGAAAGTCTGTGTGTGCGGGAAGAATCAGCAAAAGGAAAACAATGCAGTGACAATAACACAGTACTTTTCACTAAGAACTCAATGTGAATAGTCTCAATTCCCCAATTAAAAGACACAAATAGGCAGAATAGATCAAGAAATAAATTCCAACAATATGCTGAATACACGAAAAATTTAAATAAAAAAGAAATAAAAAAAAGTTGGAAAATATTCCCTGCAACAGGAACCTGGGAAAAAGCTGGAATAGCTACACTAGTTACAAATAAAGTAGATTTCAAGACAAAACTGATTAAAAGCAGCAAAGTAGATCACTATATATTAGTTAAAGGAAGAATGCAACAGGAAAAGATAACAATTATAAATATATATGCCAACACCAACACACCCAACTTCATTAAACAAATACACTGGGCATAAAAAAAAATCCCATAAACACTAACATAATTATAATGGAAGACCTCAATATACCACTGTCAAATATATCAACTACACAAAAAAACCAACAAAGCCATATCGGAGTTAAACAAAACCTTCTAAAAAATGGACTTCATAGATACTTAACAGGGTGTTTTACCCAAAAGAATACACAATCTTCTTAGAAGTACATGGGGGGGTGCTGGAGAGATGGCTCAGTGGTCTAAAGCACCTACTTAGAACAAGCTTAGCAAAAGCTTAGCAAAAGCATCAGGGACCGCAGTTCAAT
>NW_004524771.1:1326843-1335273 GCF_000260255.1 Octodon degus | reverse complement strand
CACATACATATCATTCATATATATATACATATATGATATGTATAAAATATATGATATGTATATATACGCGTATCTCCAGCCCAGGTATAAATCTATGGGTACTCTACCATTAAGCTACACCTCCCCCTCATTTTACTTTTTTCTGAGACGGTCTAAGTTGCCCTGGTGAGACTTAAATTTGATAACTTCCTGTCTCAGCCTCCTTCAGTGCAGAGATTACAGGTATATTTCACCATAACCTCCTGAATATATCAATATTTTGAAAATATATAACTTATAAAATTTATTTTAAACATCTGGATTACTGATAGGACTTTTCTTCTTTGTATACTTTGATGTTAACTACCAATGGCCAGAAGCATACTGTGGATTACTGTGTAGAAGAGGCTATCATAGAAGAGGAGATGTAGAGAACAAGTTAAGGTATCAGAACATGGACAAGGCAAACAAAAACCCTACTCTTGAAAAAAATGTACTCATCTATCATAATAGTTATCTAAGAGCTTAAGGCCAACTGATGTCCCACTCTCTGTACTTGATCTATGTTGGCTAAGTGTACAACTTGAGAAGATGTGATCAGAACCTCTTCTCTGCTTTTCTGGATATTTGTGGTTATCAGATGATGTCTGCTCTAATTGCCTTATTTACATGAAAGAGTTTTCCTAGTAAGTCAATCCTCTTCTTTTACAAATCTTTGGAACTTGTATTCGCCCCCCCATGAGAACAGCAGTTTCTCCCCTCCAAGGCCCATGTGCTTCCAGGCCTACACTTGGTAAGCCACAGAACTGGTAGTTCTGGGTCCTGGTGGCCTTAAAACTTCCTGATATAAAGCTTAGCATCTAAGTGACATGATGATTGCTTTGCCTTGGGTCAATTGCTCAAGAAAAATTGTTCAAACTCCAAGTAATTGAGCAGTCAAAGAGGCAGTCTGACAAAAACCACTAGCAGAATGACCCAGCTTATGAGTGATAATGTGGATGCCTGTTTTCAAAAAGGAAGTGAGAACATCTAAGCACTTATCACAGAACCCTCTATACTTAGAACAATAGCCAATATATTTGCAAAATTTATCAAATATTATTAAGGCTATCAGATGTAAGATTCAATTACAAAAACATCCAGTAACAGTTATATATAAGAATTCAACTATGACATTTTTTTAATCTCTTAATTATTCTACTTATGGAATACAATACTTTCAAATCATCGATGATTATTTCTCCCCTTATTCCTTATTCTCTTGTTCTTACTGGTTTTGAGAATAAACCTTAGTTTCACGTAGCCATGTAACATCACAGTATAATCCTTCTACCCATTTTTTCTAGGCTTTCTGAAGCAGTGTGTTTTATCAAACCTATTCTTCTATAGGCTTCTATTTCTCCTTCCACACCACATTAACAGTCTCCTTCAATATTAGGTTAGAGGAAAAAAAAATTAGGTTAGGCAATCTAGTTTTAAAAAAAAATGTTTTACTTACTGAATTGGCAATGGCATGAATGACTCTTGAAAATCCTACAGCATCATTTAGCTCCTCCTAATTTAAAAAAAAAATCTATTGAGTATATACATATGTATCAAGTTAGCTTTAGTGTCATATGCTTTGTACCCATCATCCTAAATAACTGCCTCTAAAACAATATATGCGCTCACATTCTCATCTTAGGAGGTGGAATAAGCAAGTGAGACATTATTCATTAGGTATGGTTTGGATCTAGTTGTTCCCCCAAAGCCTCACGCAGTCATAGGGCTGTGGGCTTCTAGAGGTTGTGATTAATTCATGATCCTCTGGGATTACCGGTGTGAGTGCTGCACCTGCCCCAGGGCAGATAGCCTGAATGCAATATAAGGAAGCGAGAAAGGCTTGCTCTTTGCCGCTGCTTCTCCCTTTTGGCTCTTTCTGTTTTACTATTTTCTGCTACCATGAACTGCTGCCCTCTGCCATGTGCCACTCTGCCTTAGAGCCAGCTGAGTGTGAAATGAAACCTTCACAAACTGTGATCTAAATAAACTCTTCCTTCCTTAATTTTGGGCATTGGTTATTTTGTCCCAGCAACAGGAGAAAATAACTGAGACTGGTACTAAAATAACAGTGTCTACAGCTTGCCCACAAGTTCATATAATTTGTTGAAATTTCCAAGTCCATCAGGATAGCCTTTTTTAAAACATCAATTTTAAAAAGTGGCCACCTACTGGCTAAACTCAGTGATGCATTACATTCTGAGGAAACGATCCAATAGTTGATTCAGAATTTTTTTCTCTTGACAAATGGCTTTTTTTTTCCAAAAAAATTTTTACAGAGCAGCTGAGATTCATTCCCACTCACTTTCTTCTCTCCTATTTTCTTCCCAACAGTGTTTAAAGAGGTTCAGGGTCTCTCCGACCATGTCCTTAACTCTGAGCCCTATACAACCACTGTCCCTTTCCCATCTTGATACAGCTAGATCGCTTAAATGTTCATTGGTTCCAGTTTAACTCCCAGGTACTCCCAAATTCGCTGCTCTTTGGCTTCAACTTCCATGAAGCTGCTCACCTCCTTAAAACAACCCTGAAGGCTAAAGAATGTTGGAAAGGATGTGAAGAAATTGGAAAGTTTTGCGTACCATTTATACAGCTACTATGGAAGACAATATGGAGGTATCTCGAAAGCAAGCAAGCGAGGAAAGCAAGGCAAAGCAAAGCAAGCAAGCAGATATTTGCACACTCACGTTCATAGCATCATTATTCTAAATAACTAAGCTGATTAAATATCCATCAACAAATGAATGGATACAGAAAATGAGGTGTATCTATATAATGGAGCATTATTGCATTTTAAATAGGAAGAAAATTCAGATACATGCTATGACATGGATAAAATCTCAAGGTCACTGTGCTAAGAAAAATAAGCCAGTTAAAAAACTGTATGATTTTGCTTATATGAGGTACTCAGCTGGTTAAGTTCAAAAAAAGCAGAATGGTAGTTGCCAGGGTAGGGAGAGAGAGACTTGTTTCATGGATAGATTAATAGCCCTACCTCATGAAAACACTTCTAGAGAAAGATGGTTGCAAAGCAATATGAATGTACTTAACGTCACTGAACTGCACTTCAAAACAGTCTTCAGATTTTGTATAATTAAAAATAATCAAAAAGCCTTAAAATGTATTAACCATGGCAAACTACTCTCAGAGTTTAACACTATGGCCATGCCTCAGTCCTTACCCTCCCCTCTCAAGAGCCTCCAACGACTGGCCACCCTTCATCAGACTTGCTTTCTCCCTGGCTGTATGACCTTGTGTCCCATTTGCCTTGCCTCTACCTATCAACAAACACCATTCCTTAGTCTTCTACCTATAAAATCTTGCTCTCATTCCTCATGCATGTGACAGATGCTATGAGCCAGTCCATCTCTCTGTCAATAACAACCATGCCTGGTTCTTACCTCTCTCTTAAGTGTGACACATTTGCAGGACATACTCCTTGGCTGTACCAGATACCTAAAGCCTCACCGGATCAAAAGCAGAATATGTATCTTTTTCCACTGAAAGAGAATAGTCTCACCATGATGCCCTAATGATCCTACACATACCAAACAGGTAGAATGCAGGTAGAATGCCTCAGGAGAGGAGCAGGGAAGAGGCTGACTGAGGTCATATCCCATCTCTTTTGGGAGGCTGTCCAGAGACATTTCCTTATGGCCTCTGGATTCTGGGTTCCAGATGGCATGAGGCTTCATTCTCTAATCCCCCGCCTCCCACAGAGCTTCAGAATACAAAAGCACTGAATTATAGTCTAGAATTCACTCCTCAGTAATAGGGTAGGTACTTGACAAACAATCTAGCCCCTTTTGTTTCAGTGTTGTCCTTTCTGGAGTAGAGACAAGGACCACAGGCAGCTGGCTTGTTTTGTTAATTCTCATTTCTCCACATAGCAAGTTGTCTAAATCTGAAAGTGGCTCATTGTACCTTTAGTAGTGGAGTCATCAGGAATGGTCCAGCCTTAAATATGTATATGCTTGATACCTACCTTCTCAACCCACTCATCACCCCCATTTGTGTCTGCTACCAGTATCACCCAGCCCACCCCATCTACTTAAACTAACTACAATCTACCCAGTTGCTCAATTCTAGCTGGAGCATCTTCTTTCTCCCTTCCTCTTTCACCATGCATACCCCATCTCTATTTTCAACTGTCCTACTTTCCAAGTCTCTACAGTTAGTCTACACTACTAGTCCTCCCATTCCGGTCATCAACATCTCTAGCCAGGTTACTTCACAGCTCAACCAGTCTTATTCACTCTAATCTACTCTTTATACAATAGCCGGGGTGACGTTTTGACAAGGCACATTATGACCACATTGCCCTAATCAATCAGATTATCTGCTCTGAATTATGTAGCATTAGACACGGCAACATTAATTAATGGGCAGTAAAGCTGGGTAACACATCACCTGAATGATCATCAAGAATAAACTCCTCTGTTGTTGTGACAGGACTGAAGATTGATTGACTCTTGAGTCAAGTTGCTTCCAGAAAATTATGTGTTTTGTCTTTTAGAAGGAGCGATACATAGTTATCAGCAAAGTGGATGAAGAAGAACGAAAAAGAAGAGAGCAACAGAAACATGGCACGTTAGGCAAGGGCTCTACTACTGAGCCACACCTCAAATGCCAAGAATATTTTCTTTGAGACAGCTTCATTGGGTGGACAAGTCCGGCTCACTCTGTCAGCTATTTCTAATACTTAAGTTTAACGTTCCCTTTTTTAGCCCATGCTTTTCCATCAATTCACTTTTTCTATGGTAGAAAACCATTCATTAAATTGAATACAACATATGATCTAGAAATCCACAGAAAGGAATAAATAATTATGCTACGCTTCTAACCCAAAAGCACATAGCCTATTACCTGTTCTTTGGCATGTTTCTGTTGCTCTCTTCTTTTTCGTTCTTCTTCATCCACTTTGCTGATAACTATGTATCGCTCCTTCTAAAAGACAAAACACATAATTTTCTGGAAGCAACTTGACTCAAGAGTCAAAATTCTACCATTAATGTTGAGATGATGCACTGCAAATCAAAATTCTGTCTGTACGTTTCCATATTTTCCCATGATTTATTTCCAAGATTTAGCTATGACAGCTTTCATTCCTTTAGTATTGAGGATCAAACTCAAGACCTTGCATTTGCCAGATAGGCACTTATGTGACTGAGCTATCTCCTTGGCCCTTCCTCATGCTTTATTATTTCTAATTAACAGATACAATTTAAAAATATCAACAGGCTGTGAGAAGATATTTGATATTCTCGCTCTCTCTTTTTCTGTGTGTGTGTGTGTGTGTGTGTGTGTGTGTGTGTCTGTCTGTCTGTCTGTCTGTCTGTCTGTCTGTCTCTCTTATACTGGGTATTAACCCAGGGCCTTCACACTGCGATACATCCCCAGCCCAATTTTTATTTTTCTATTTTGAGACAGGGTCTCACTAGGTTAGTTAAGTTGCCATAATTAGACTTGTATCCTCCTGTTTTAGACTGCTGGAGTGCAGGGATTATAGGTATGTACTTTCATGCCTGGCTATGAATTTTTAAATAAACAGTTTTAAAGTAAAATCTCTACATCATATTTTGTGGGCATGAGAAAAAAAACTGAACCTTCCTTCTCATAGATTGTACTCGGTAGCCATTAAACATACAACAAAGCTTTCTATGTCAAAGTTTGAGGCTTATCTTCTAACAAAACTTCTTAAGTTATAAAAGCTCTAGGGCCAGTGAGATAGCTCAGTGGACTAAGCATCTGCTTAGGTAAGTACAGGGACCAGAGTTGGATCTCTGGCACCACATGCCATGTTGGCCCTGCCTTCGGAGTGTACTGGCCGGCCACTGAGTCCAGACATGGTGGTGCACGCCTATAATCCCAGCACTGGGGAGGCTAAGAACAAGAGGATTACTAGGAGTCAGAGCTGTATAGTAGGAGGACCCTGTACCAAATACTGAAAAAAAAAAAGTTACACAAGCTCTAATCTGATACATGACTTCAGAGAAATAACCAAATCACAAAATTCTCCAATTCTGCAAAAGCAGCTCATCAGCAGCCCCCAACACCAATCACTATGCCATCAGTGCACTTTGGGAATATATGACAGCGGCTATGCTTAGGCCTCAGCTTCTACAATTGCTTTTACCCTGCCGATACACCATGAAGCTATTTTATTCACGGGTAGCATTATAGTTTTCTACCAAAGAACACAAATTAACATCTGTATACTTTCAAGTTTGTAAAGCATGTATCTACTGGGTCATCATAAAAAAAAGTAGTGAGGTAGTACAGATCATCATCATCTTGCTCAAGCCCACGGTACAAATGGAGAAGATGAGGTTTAGAGAATGACCCGCAAAGCTCATCAGTTCACAGGTGGTAGCCAACGTGTAAACTTTGATTTTGAAAACATCATTGTGCCATTGTATACGCTTAATATTAGCTATGAATAATTACCTTTTCAGTTTCTAAAGTCTCAATGTGAAGGCCTTTGGGATACCTAAGGGGGAAGAAAGGGAAACTTGTTATAAGATGAGTCAATGACAGCTGAAATCCAAAGCTTTAAAAGCAACTCTATAGCTATAAACTAAGTAAGTTATAAAAATATGAAATAGAGCTGGATATATTAGAACGAACCTGTAATCATAGCACTTGGGTATGCTGAGGCAAGAGAATCCTTGTTGAGTTTGAGGCCAGCCTGGGCTAAATTGGTGAGCTTAAGGCCAGCCTGAGCTATAATACCAAGGACCTACTTCTAAATAAAACAAAAATCATAAACAAACAAAAGAAAATAAGAAACAGCCTGGGGATACAGCTCAGTGGTATGCCTAGCATGCATAAGGTCTGGTGTTTAATACCTAGTAACTCAAAAAAAAAAAAGAAAAAGAAAACATTATCATTATTAGTGAACACTTACAATAAGCCTGTATTGTAACATTCAGCTCACAAGTACTTCTCAACTTTTATTCTTAATTGCAAATGAATGTATTAATTTCAAATTACTTTTTATAGGGCTTAAACATTTTATAAAATGTTCTGCATCTTTAAAAAAATTTACTTATGCTGAGCATGCCTATAATTCCATTGTATGGGAGGCTGAGGCAGAATTACTGTAAATTTAAGACCAGCCTAAATGACTCACGTAATTCTTTTTATATCCCCTTCCTCTACCCCTTCCACTCTGTCCCTACATCTGTTGGTTCCCTTCCCATTTGCAAAGAGATGTACTACACCTCTTAATAGAGTTCATTTATTGCCACACAGTCAAATCTTGCTCATGAATATAACAATGCTGATTTCTTAGCTGAAGCTCTGAAGGTCTCTTCCGGTTGCACAGGACATACAAAAGGAATATCTCTGCTGCTTCACCTGACAGTCTGTCAGCCAAGAAGAAGAGGGATCTGAGCACACATGGAGTAATGTATAAGGATAACATGACAAGAAAGGAGCCTGGGCAAACTAGACTCTTACCTGTTTTGCTCAAAATATATTCCCAGTATGCTTGTCACTAGCATGTTCTAATACAAGAAAATGTACTCTGAAGTCAAATACAGATGCCCATCTATCTGATGTTCAATGTTTTGGGGTCTTTGTTTTATTTTTGTGGCACTCAGGATTGAACTCCCAACGTGCACATGCTTGGCAAGCACTCTGCTACTAAGCTACATCCCCAATCTCTTACTTCATTTATATTTTGAGGTATGATCTAATTGCACAGGGGAGACTCAAACTTACCAGCCCTGCCTCTGATTACCAAATAGCACCACAACACCCTGCCCAATGATGAATGATAGAGTTGAGACAAGTAAATGAAACCAAGGGAAACATCACAAGAAAAACATGCACAAAATCATGCATATTATTTCAGATTTACAGATGTCATGAATCAATCATAGTTGAAACCAAAGTTAAGAACTCCTATTTTAGAGTCTTTTTACCAAGATGGTGCAAAGAGGGGAAAAGGAAGTCCCTGACCCTCCTAAAGCTGAAGCTAAAGCAAAAGCTTTGAAGGCCAAGGCGGCTGTGCTGAAAGGCATCCACAGCCACGAAAAGAAGAGACGAATGTCCCAAGACATTGTGGCTCTGGAGGCAGCCCATATACCCTCGGAAGAGTGCCCCCCAGGAGAAACAAGCTTGACCACTATGCCACCATCAAGTTCCCCCTGACCACAGAGTCAGCCATGAAAAAGATGGAAGACAACAACACCCTTGTGTTCATTGTGGATGTCAATGCCAGTAAGCACCAGATCAAACAAGCTGTAAAGAAGCTCTATGACACTGATGTTGCCAAGGTCAATACCTTAATCAGGCCTGACGGAGAGAAGAAAACATATGTCGACTGGCTCCCAATTATGATGCATTGGATGTTGCCAACAAAATTGGGATCACTGAAACTGAGTCCAGCTGGCCAATTCTAAATAC
>NW_004524771.1:1324649-1326278 GCF_000260255.1 Octodon degus | reverse complement strand
ATTCAGTTAGGGGCCATTAAAGTAAACTCTAACTGGTCAAACACTGTTTGGAAAAGAATTAATTTTAAAAAGCCTTTTTTTTTTTTTTTTTTTTTAAGAGTCTTTTTTAGAACACACATGAAACATGCAAGCAAAACTAGGTAGGATTTTTGAGGTGGAAGGATCCCTGACCTCTTGTCTTTATCAAAAACCTTAATATTATTATTTTGCTTTTACAGAAGAGGTGGAATTTCTGTCTTTATCAAAATATTACTACCTGGGCCGGGGAGATGGCTCAGTGGAATAAGCACTTCCCTGGCAAGTGCAAGGGCCTGAGTTCAATCACCAGTTCCGCCAAAAAAAATTACTACCTATAGCTACATGCAGTTTAAAGTAGACAGATGCATTAACACAATTTGTGAAACTTGTCACAAATGGAATGATGTTAAAGGCATGAGTTTTTGAAATGCTTATTTTTTTTTTTTTAATGGCAAAAAACAGTTAAAAGCTCAAGAGTAGCCTGACAGTGAATCTTTCTTTTCTGAAAGCTTCATGTGTTAAACACTTCTGCAGGCCAAGGTAATTATGTCCCTCTTAGGGACAACTTAAAGTCAAAGCTGTACAATAATTCTCAAAAAAAAAAAAAAATTCCTCTCCAGGAACAGGACAAAAAACATTCATTCAGTGTCTCAATATACAATTGTCCTCACTATGTTAATGCTAATGTTAGTGCATAAATCTTGTGAACATTATCTATACTAGGAAGACTACTTAAAAAGATAAAAGACCAAATATATGAAATGTTAAAAATCATCTACATTTAAAGAAAAAAAAGTGAAAATGTGAAGGACAACAAACCCAGTACACGGCTCTAAATCCAAGGTCTTGTTTTCTTCACTTTGTAATAAATCTTCTATTTTCTCTCTAAAGAATTAGAAGAAGATCACAACCATGAGTACTTGAAGGAATGAAATTATAAATTAACAAAATAATCATACTCAAAAGCAGTCTGAATATGAGAGAGAGAGAGAGAGAGAGAAAGAGAGAGAGAGATAGACAGACAGACAGGCAGGCAGGCAGGCAGACTACTTGTTAGTGCTGGGGACAGAACCCACAGCTTTCTCAATGAGCTCTATTTTGAGCCTCATTTTATTTACTGTGAGAAAGTGTTTCATTAAGCTGCTAACTTGTTCAGATTGGGTTCAAACTTGGAATCTTCTTCCTGGCTCAGTCTCCCAGCGTGCTAGAATTATAGGCATGGACCATGATGATAAACGAGAACATCTATTTATTATGTATGAAGTTCTTACTTCTTTACACATAGAACAGTGCAACTCTACCCAATCATGTTGTAACTTTTTATTCAAAAATGTAAAACAAAAAAGATTATGGGGATTAGCTGCGTGGAAAAAATGGCTGCCACCAGTTTGGCTCTGTTCTGTAGAAGAGTCTCAGCAGTTCTGAAGGCTTCTGTATCATTAAAAACTCCCAAGGCCCCCGCTAGCACAGGATTTTCTCTTAGTTTGTTATCTAAGAATACATCAGATGGCACATCCTTTCAGCAGTGTAGATTACTTCATACTACATTGTCAAGAAGAGGACTGGAAGAATTTTTTGATGACCCAAAGAATTGGGGGCAAGAAAAAGTGA
>NW_004524771.1:1316685-1324319 GCF_000260255.1 Octodon degus | reverse complement strand
CTAAATAAAAGATACAACAGGAAACGATTCTTTGCAATGCCTTATGTGGACCATTTTGTCAGACTGAAAAATGAGAAACGGGCCTGCATTAGAGCAAGAAAGAGGTGTCTGGAGAAAAAGAAACAGAAAATTCTGCAAGAAAAGTTTCCACACTTTGCTGACACCCAGAAGTCAAAGCTTGGATAAAAAAAAAGTCTAAAATATTATTTTTGGTTGCATAGCATTCTCTGTACAAAAATATTAAGTGGTTTATAAAAAATTGTTACCAAATGAAAAAAAAAAAGATTATGGTATAGGATTTAGATAAGATTATTGTTGCCATTGATGAATCATGACAGTTTCTACAGATACACCTATTTCAGTGATTTAAGTCTTACTTTTTCTAGTACAACAATTATACTGCTACCAAACTAAGCAAGACTAGTACTGCTCCAATGGCATCCTTGCTTGTCACTGCAACACCAAACACCTATGTACGGTAACCTGGAAGGGTCTGATCCACTGGACATAACTGCAAAACCTACTTGCTAAAGTCTCCTGCCTAGTGACATGGAGCAAATTCAAGTATGCTACACAGGAGAACCATCTGCTGTGGCTGTGCAGATTCAGATACGCCACACTTAGATCCTGCTATTTGCAACACCACATCTACACGTGTACTCTCTGCGGCACAGGTAAGAGATACAGACATCAGTGTGGCCCCAATGTGCATTTGACTTCACTTTAGAAACTTACACTACTTGGTCAATAAATTTCTTCTGGTCCTCAGGAACTGTCGCAGGACATTTTGAAGTGTTAGGGGACACATACGCCAGAACTGCTGCACCATTGGCCTGAGAACGTTTTTCATCATATTGCTCTCTCAACTGTCTTTCTTCTTCCTGATTTAAATATGGAATTCCTATATGTGATTTTAAAAAGAATTTATTAGCAGAAGTAATTGTTTCACATAAAAAATTTTAAACTACATAATACATTCATTTACATTTAAGAAAATCAACAGAGAAAGTAAGTGATTTTGTAATATGTTTGTTCATTCATTTTTCTTTCAGCAAATACATATTCAGCACTAATGCTGTCCCAAGCATTGTATGAGGAACTGGCAGCTGATGATGAACAAGCAGACACATCCTGCTCTGTACTCAGGAGAACTACCTCTGACCAGATGATCAGAAAAAAAAGCCACTGTCAGTGAATCCTGAAAAATGAGAACCAGGGCAGGGAACAAGTATAAATGCACAGAAGGTAGAAATGGCTTGGACCTTTACAGAAACAGCAAAAAGCTGCTGTAAGCAGAACACAGTGAATAAAAGGGAAATAGTATGACAAGTTGGAGAGTGAATGAGGCAAGATTTTTAGATCCTTATGAGTCACGATAGGAAATTTATGTTTTCAAAGAGCGCTAGGACCCTATGAGAAGATTTTAAGATAAGAACAGTATCTAATTCGTGTTTAAAAAGTCATGCTGACAGCAATGGGAGCAGATATAAGGAGATCAGTTAGGAGCAAGAGCTAACAGCTCTCATCAGAGATCAGCAAGCTTCTTCCTAAAGGGACAGGCAGTAACTTTTCCTGTTGCCCATAAGGATCTCTGTCCCAGTGCTCAATCCTGCACAGAAGCAGCCATGCACAACACACACGTATGGGCATGGCTGTGATCCAGGAAGGCTTTTGACAACACAGAAAAAAGGGGCAAGTTATCATTTGTGACCCTGGCTTAGAACATGGAGATGACAGAATAGGAGAAAATGATTTTCAAGTAAGACAGACAGGACTTAAATACTGGCAGCAAGACATACAAAGAAAGACCAAATCAAGAATGAAAATTACCTAGTTTAAAAAATTGAGAAGGAGGAATAAAACGCGAAGACAGGCACTGACCACCCTCTTGGGGTGGAAATGAAAAAGTTATCACCTGACATATTAAATTAGCTAAGGGTATATATGAATTACTTCTGTGCTATTCCTGTTGAAAATTAATAAATGCAGTTGGACAGACTTAAAAAACCAGGGGCTGGGGAGACAGCTCAATAGAAAAGCGCTTGACAGGTAAATGCAAGGGTCTGAGTTCAATACCTGGTTCTGAAAAAAAAAAAAAAATTAAATGCATGGGGCAAGTCCATGCAAATGGGTATTCTACAAGATAACCTCTACTATTCAAAATTTTGAAAGTATTTTGTGAAACAGGAAAAAAATGTTCAAATGGGAAAGCAAACTAGGGAGGAGGAAGGAGAAGAGGGGAAAAAGGAAAAGAAGAAAATGAGAAAAAAAAGAAAAAAATGGAAACAAAGCTTTTGTAAATAAGGAAGGGGAAAGGGTTGAAGGTAGAGTAAAAGAACAGGAAAAAAAGAATCAAGATATGTCATGTACAGGTTAAAAACTCCCTATGATGAATGCGATCATTCTAATATATCTAAAATATATAAATAAATTTAATTAATAAAAAAGAAAATTTAAGTAATAAAACAACAGACTGAGAAGCATAGTTCTGGATTCAAAATAGTAGAGGGTCAGTAACTTAGTGGTAGAGTGCCTACCTAGCATGAGCTAGGCCCTCAGTTTGAGACCCTGAACCACAAGTATGTACATAAATAATTTAATAATAAAAATAATAAAAACATGAAAGTACAAGACCAACTAGGGAAAGTAATAACTCTAAGCTGGGGAGGTAAGCAATGTCCTCAATCAGGATATTAAGGAGCCAAGAGTGAGTCAAGAGCAAAAACAGAAGAATGAAGAGTACTTGCCAGGCATGGTGGCACATACCTGTAATCCTAACATTCTGGGAGGCTGAGGCAAAAGGTTCACAAGTTCCAGAAATTAGCAAAACTCCGTCTCAAAATTTGAAAAAATAAAAAAGGCCTGAGTAGTAGTTTCAGTGCAAAGGCTTTGGACTCCATCTCTAGTACTGACACAAAGAGCACTAAAGTCAGGAGGAGAGTGCTAGACATAAGAGGCAAGAGACAGTGATCAAATATTACTGAAAGCAAGGAAGAGTAAGATGTGGACAAAGAGGGATCCACTGGATTTGAAATCATAGTAGACCTCAGAGCAGGTGGCTAGCAGAGCGTTCATGGAGAACCGAAGCAAGAAGCTCACCTCACATGGGGTGAAGAAACTGAAGAGGGGCCTGGAGATGTAGCTACACAGTACAAAGCTTGCTAAGTATCGATGGGGTCCTGGTTCTATTCCACCATGGGGAGGGAGGGAAGAAGGAAAACAAAGGAAGTAGAAATAGTAAAAACACCTCACTAGTTTATTTGCTCTGAGTGGGAACATTATGTGGTAAAAAGGAAATAGGACAGAGAATAAGTGAAGAATTTGGTCTTTATTTATTTGGGCGAATACGGCAATTATAATGAAATAGTTATAGAACTAGTTGTAAATATGATATAGTAGAAGCCAGGCAAAATGGAACATGCCTGTAATCCCAGAACTTGAGAGGCTGAGGCAGGAGAACTGCTGTGAGTTATAGACCAACGTAGGCTACACAGTAAGATCCTGTCTCAAACAAACAAAACAAAAAAACAAAACAAAACATGATGTAGTAATACAATACATCACCTTATTAATCAAAACACTAAATAATAGGATCTGGTGGCAGGTGAAATAACTACAGTAATTCTGAAGCACTGATAAATGTGGACAAATATTTAAGATATCTGCAATAACTAAATGTCATCTGAATATAACTAGGGTTTCCAGGAGTGACCAAGCCTCAAAGCTGTTAGCACTATTGTGGCTGTTGCCTACATTCATAATGAAAAAAACTGCAGTTCCAGCTCAAGGGTGGAGAAAATATAGACACAAATATTTTCCCCTGCACAACCACAGACTTGAATTCTATCTTAGGGGTGGGAGAGAGAAGGGCATCCAAAACCTTCATTAAAATATCTCTGTACTCATATTTATAAAAGTTGATGGTAATAACATACCAAAAAATACTAATTTAGGGGTGAAGGGGCAAACTAGAGGTGATGGCAGCTATCGCGGAGACAGACTAGCTTGGACTGGTGCAATGATTCTCCCTCCACCGCAAGAACAGAAGGCAAAATTGCTAGGTTCAGACTCAGGATGGACTTGTGGATTTGCTGGAGAGAATGAAAGCAGTCCTTCACCAAGGGCTACAATTTTTACCAGAAATGGCATGGACATGAGCTGGAGTGGGAAAGTAAAGGAAAGAGTGACAGAAAAACATGTCTTAAAAGGAGGTAAGACAGGGAATTGGTAGGACTGAAAAGTAGGAATTTTAAACAAAGCTGAGTGCTCATTTGCAGCTTGTGCCCATGAATGCAGTGATGAACTGGCCTAGGCATGCCATATTTTCAGTAATATTCAGATGTTCAAAACAGAAAAGGGGCTGGTCAGTCAGATAAGCGAGGACTGGATAAAGAAAAGCAAGGGAATGATGTGGGTAGATAAAGAAGAAAGTCAAGGTACAAGAGGGCACAGTATAATGAGATAACAGGAGGTGGGCAGACTGAAGCAGGAGTCAGTGGAGGAGGATAAGAAGTGGTGCTCTAGGAGGGAGAGACCCCGGAGGGAAACAAGACGGCAGGGCTGCTGCTGAGCCCTGTCACCACACTGCAAGGATGGAAGGACCAAATGTAAACAGAAACAAAGACTGCTGACTACTGGCTCAAGAAACAGAGGAGAGGGCATTTGCTGGTCATCCTTATGGATGCTGAGGTCACCCAGAGCCAGGAAAGCAACGAAGAGAAGGACAATAAACTAGAGCCACTGCTACTCTACATGTGCCTACAAGTTAGCAGGAGTGTGTGACAAAGCTGGCGACACAGCCCAGAAAAGAATGGTGACTCCTACAAAAGGGAAAATTCAGATGCCCTGATAGTGATATACAGAAACAAGAACACTGTACCTTGCATGATCTGGCCAGAGACAGAAAGGATAAGAAGTAAAACCACCCACCTCACAAAGAGATATGGGAGGCAGCAGCAGAATTAGCAGGCTGCCTTCCTGACAAGAAGTCAAATGAAGTCAGAAGACTGCTGGAGGATGAGATTTAAAAGCTGGAATGGCAAGACGTGATCAAGAGGAAATAAGGTTCTATGTCAGATTTAGAGAATACCAACAGCACATGGGGATAGGTCTTGGTGACAACTGCAGGCCTCTTGACTCCTGATTCTGTTGCAACCAAAATATTCCAAGATCTTCACTAAAAAACAGAGAACATGGCATATTCCAATGTGGCTATTTTTCTTGTTTTATAAAAATAAAACAATGTGCTAGAAACTGTACAATCATCTGAACACTGATTTAAAGTAATTCCTTTCAAAGATGTTTGGGCTGGGGTTGTGGTTCAGTGACGCAGTACCTGACTAGCAGACACAAGAACCTGAGTTCCTTCTCAACACAAAAGAAAAAGTATTTGAAAAAGTTAGGTTTGGTGGTACAAGCCTATAATCTCATAATCTCAGTTACAAAGAGAGCTGACGCAAGAGGAACCTGCCTCAGAAAATAGAAAGGACTAAATAAAAAGACTGGAGATTAGCTCAGTGGTACAGAGCTCCTGAGTTTGACCCCCATTACTACAAAAAGACGAAGAAAGGGTGGGGGGAGGAAGAGGAGATGTTTGCACTATTCCCATAGTTTTCTAAAACATCAACTTCTGATTAACAATATCTTTCATAATCAAGTATAATCAAAAATTTTTAAACTACTTTAGAATACCTAAATTGTATTGCGTAGCTGGCTCAATCACTATTTGAGCTCCCCCTAAGTTTTTTTCTTTTTTTTAGTACTTCCAGTTAGCAAAACCAACAGTAAAAACTAAGCTGCAGTATGATGCAATGAAAAACTCAATAGGGGAGACTGGGCGTCCTGGTGCGCACCTGTAATCCCAGCGCTTGCGGGGCTAAAAGCAGGAGGCTCACTACAAGTCCAGTCTGTGTAGTGAGACCCTGTAGACCTTATACTAAATACATGGAAAAAAAAAAAAAAACAAAAACAAAACCCTCAATAGGGCACAGGTTCTAAAGACAAGGTGAAGAGGATTCATTTGAAGTCTATGTAGTATTTTTGAGAAAAATTCAGTACTTTTGTTGCAATAAATCGTTCCTTACTTTGCTCATTAATTCCACAATGGCCATGAGAAAAAATAAAATTTTTAAAAATAATTCAGTGCAGGACATTAGCAGATTGGCCATTCCAATCACTCACACTGTACAAAATTTCTTTCTACTGGGAGAAACGCAGAAGCTGTCTCCAAGTACTAAACACACATCAACTGATAGGAGAATTTTCATTGGACAAGGTGGCGCACACTTGTAGTCCTAGGTACGTGGGAAACTGAGGCAGCAGACCTGATGGAGAATAGTAGCTCAAGACCAGCCTTGGCAAATAGTTTGTTTCGAAAATAAATAAATAAAAGAGGGGAGGGGGGAAGATTAGTTTAAGAGAAGGTAATAGGAAGAATATGAGCAAAATATGTTATACACATTGAAATCCCAAAAAAGTATTAAAAATAAGGGGGTAAGGTGGACAATGGGGGTGAGAGTAGACAGAAGGTAAAGATTTGTATATGTACAAATCTGGCAAAATGAAACCTATCAATCTATACAATCAATGTGCATTAATAAAAAAAATGTATAAGGGATAAAAAGGAGCAACACTTATGATGATATTACTGGAATCGATCTACTTGTTACATTGGAAGATAACAGGGACGCATTCACTAGTAGTACAATAAACTGTGATCAATAAAATCAGAAGTTTGTGAGACTTCACTTGCACTCAATGAAGTAACACCCACTCTCCTGCTGAGTTCATAGTTGTCCTGGTTAAAAGTCATGATAAAGGAGTGTGCTGGAACTCTAAAGTTCCATTTCACACAGCAGGCACAAACAGTAATTCTCAACCAAATCCAGATTTAATTCTGAAGGATTAGAAACTATAAAGATAAGGAATACATAATCTTACCATTGCGAAAAACTTTATTGAAATCAAATCCCTGGCTTGCTAAAAAGTCGATACTGGAGCTCTGAAACAAGAGAACACATGTTTTGGTGATGTTAGCGACAGGTATGCAAACACAGGGAGAGAAGTAACTCAGGCAAGTAAACCCAAAGACATCAGGCAAGGGAGCAAGTTCAGAAGACAAGAGTTTTCTACCCACAGCTTCCTGTTTACTTAAAATAGCTGGACTTATAAACCAACTCCTTTGTTCTGACAATATTTTTTCAAATCCATTGAGGGAACAGATACCCTTCCATTTGGCAGAAAGGTCCTGACCTCCTGATTGCTATGCTGAGTCAGAAAAGATGCTACAAGTATCACAGAGCTCAGATATGATAAGAATGAATATCGAACAGCAAATTATATATTGAAAACCCAAAACACTAACTGGATGTTTCTTTTCTGAGTAATGCGGATTGAACTCAGGACTTTCTCACTGAGCTACATCCCAAGCATCCTCACCTTTTCTTTTTTCACTTTTTATTTATTTATTTATTTATTTGCTTTTTAAAATGTATTTATTTGCATTTAAAAGAAACTGTTCACAAAGATTAATGGGAAATTAACTAGTGGGAAAAAAGTCAACACTACCAAGACATTTTTTTTCAACTGAACAAACCTCATAGATGCTGTCATCAATATCAATGAAAAAAGTGATC
>NW_004524771.1:1309904-1315660 GCF_000260255.1 Octodon degus | reverse complement strand
CACAACGCTGGGGCTGATAGCCGCCATAACGGAGCGGGCTGGCGAACGAGCTGTTGGCAATCTGAGGAGAAGGAAACTGGTGGAGGGCAGAGGAGCCGGCTGAGGCGACAGCACTCGCGCCGCCTTACTTCTTCACTTTTTATTTTGGAACAAGGTCTAAGTCATTGAAATGCCCAGGCTGAGATCAAATTTGTGACCCGCCTGCCTCAGCCTCCCATTGTGCTAGGATTGTAAATGTGCACTACCATAATCTACTCTGAATATTCTTAATGTTCAAGATCAAGAGAAAAGGGTTCTCAGCAATAAGCCATACTAATCAAACATTTTAAACCTCAGATAAGCTGAAATATGTTAAGTATATTTAAATAAAAATATTAAGTAATACTACACATGGTACACAAGTATACAACATGAAGCTCTTACTCCAACTGATCAAAGAGACTACCACAGCTACACAGATTTATTCGTGGCTAAAATCAGGACATCAGCAGTCTGTACTCCTGAACATTTTAATCTGGTCCCTCATAGGACCACCTTTACTGACCTGAACTTAGACTTCAGACAGTCCCAAAGAGCTCAGCACATATTTATGTTAGAGACATGCTAGCAGTTTCTTTATGATAATTCCAGGGTAAATATTCTGAGGGCACTCTTCTGGGAAAAGTTGCACTTCTCCTCAATCCTGGGCTGTTTGGATCTTTTGGACCACTGCACTGAGGACATGCTTCTCTCTTAGCTGTTAAGAAACTCAGAGACAAATGGCTGATTCTCTCTTTGACATAAATCCTGTGGTCTGATCATACCATCATTGACATATTTTTCTTTTGGTTCATTTTTTCATTTACTTCTTTCTTAAACTTTGTATGAAAAGGTAAATATAATGAATATTATCCAACACAAATCCTCTTGAAACACGGCGAAAGGGCTCAGTAATGGAGTGCTAGCCTAGCATATGGGAGGCCCTGGGCTCAATCTCCAGGACTGTAAAAATTAATTGAAATAAAACATGGTGGAGTATAAAAATTTTTTATTATAGGCACATACACAGGGCCAGGGGTAAGGGGCAGCTCAGTGGCATAAGTGCCTAACTGGCATACACAAGGTCCTGAGTTCAATCCCCAGTACCACAAAAAAAGAGGAAGAAACACACACACACACACACACACACATACACACACACACACAGAGGTAAATCATGCCATCATGTCCAGGTTTTCTAGTTTATGACAATCAATCCTTTTCTCCATCCCCACTTATTTTTTTTATTCTGTCCTGAATTAAGACCCAAGATCTTTGCCTTTAGCTTCCCAACCTCTTTTTTGTCTGCCATGCCTGAGTACTGTAATTAGAATCACCTAAATACCCCATCCAAGAAATAGACAATGAAAGATAAATTATAAAAGGCATTTTTGTCTTTCCAAATTAAATTCCAAAACATCCTCCTTATCCCACTGAATCCAGCATCTGTGCTCGCTTCAGTAGTACACATACTAAAACTGGAATGATACAGGGAAGATTAGCCTGGCCTCTGCACAAGGATGACACGCTAATTCGTGACGCATTCCACTGAATCCAGCATCCAAGTTCATCAATTTCCTTTATTTTTCAACTGAAATAGTCTTTGGATTGCACAGAAATATGAATGCACTTAATACCACTGAAATATACACTTGAAAATGACCAGAACGATACATATATTTTACAATTAAAAGAAATCCACTGAACCAATGAAATCTATTTGTGATTTACTATTCCCCTAAGTGTCTTAAATGTAACTTTCTCGAGATTGAAAAGATGAGTATAACTATTGTGGAGGATTATTTGAGGTATCTACTGAAAGTTTAAGGACAAATGTCCTATGATTCCACAATTCCTCATCCATCCTAGAGAAAATTTCCTACATATGCAAAGATAAACTGCACACAGATGCAGATTATAGTAATATGTATAACCAGTGAGGAGCCTGCTTATAAAACTTGAAAACTACTAAAATAAACTATACATATCCATACCATGAAATTTAAAGACATTCTGTTAATGGGAATTTGCAGGTTATGTAAATAGAAATAGTATATTAAAGAAAAACACTAAAATTAAGTATGTGTGTAGACAAACGGGTATATGTGCACCCATATACACACATAAACTAGGAAAAAGGAGTGAGTGAGTTGTGGTTGTACATGCCTGTAATCCTAGCACTTGGGAGGCTGAGGCAGGATTGTAGTGGGTTCAAGACCAGAACTGAATTATACAGGGAGAACTTGTCTCAAAACGAATACAAACGAAAAACAAAGAAAAAAAGATAGTAAGTGGGCATACTGGTGCATGCCTATAATATCAGCACTAGGGAGACTGAGGCAGGAGGATCACTGTGAGTTCTGAGGCCAACCTGGGTTTCACAGTGAGTTGAAAGCCAGAATGAACTACACAATGAGATCCTATCTCAAGAAAAATAAGAAAAAGAAAAAACACAGAAATAAGAAATGACATGGGGAAAAAGGCATATGCAAATAAAGGCACTTGTTACTCTCTATATAATATTTTTTAATTTTTCACAACTACCTATGCATAATTTTCTATGAGTTGAACTACCAGTGTTCAGCCAGGAAAAGAAGGAAGAGCAGAAAAAGAAGACAGACATCACACCATTCTGCTTGCCACCCCACCGCACAGGCACCTTCTCCTGGCTGTGTGCAGTTCTGTGCTTCCATTCCTTCTGATCTCAGCACGTGAGTATCTCACCATGTGTACAGATATTTAGTTTTCAAAGAACACAGTAAATTGCTTGACTCTCAAATCCTACATGTATGAAAAGAGCTCGTGGAGAGTAACTCTGAAATACTTTCCTTTATTTTCTGGCTCTAGAACCTAGCTCCCTTGCAAGACCACTAGATGCAACTCCGCTACGTCATACAATTTTAAGTAAAGCCACATTGAATGAGGGAAAACAGGAAATTCAAAGATAACATACTTAATCCATAGAAAGCACAAGTTTAAACACCAAGTCCAACCTTTTCTGTCATGTTCCTTTGCTTTTTCAGAGGAGGGAATTTAGGCTAATTACTTTGTCCATTTCAGACACTGGTCTCTGGGCTACCTTCAAGAATATTACCTTTCTTTCGAAGAGTGGCTGGCAACCAGAACTGTATTAAGTATTCCAGATGTTGCCAAATCATGACTTATACAGTAGGTAGAGCTCTTCTAATCTGTTTTCAACACCCCAATATTTGCCAAAATAACTTGTGTTGTCTGTTAGAACAAATAGCATTCCTAGTGTCTGTCATTCTGCTTTTGTTGTACAAGGTCTTGCTACACAGCTGGGACCTGTAGGGATCCCCCTGTCTCAGCCTCCCCAGCACTGGGATTAAAGGTATGCACCACCACATCCGGGGTTTCGGTAGTCCACATGGTACGCCTGGGCTCCAGGGCCAGCATGGCATGTAGTACCAGGGATTGAACCTGGGTCCCTGCACTTGCCAGGCAGGCGCGTAGACCCCTGAGCTATCTCCCAAGCCCTGAAAATCTGTAATTACTACTTAAATACCATATAGCAACATTATTATAAAAAGCTGCAACAGGCTGTGGGGAAAGGGAAGTATTAACTATAGTTTACTTGATAATTTAAGATCTGAACATTGAAGACAGCAACGTGCAACGTAACAATCATTGTTGAATACCTTTCATCTTATTTTTTTAGAATGTGTATCGAGGGACAGAGATATAGTTCAGGAGAATAAGTGCCTGCCTGGCAAGCACAGTCCCGAGTTCAATCCCCAGTACAAAAAAAGTTCATCATTTCTAATGTCTTGCCTATTATTTTTATACTTTCTTTAAAATAAATTTTAAAAGGATAATTTAAGAAATTGATTATCAGGTCAAAAGTTACCCTGAATTCTCCTTTGCCCTCAGGCATACAATTAACTCTGGATTTCACTGGTTTATACACTTTGCCTTATTTCAGAAAGAATGTACTGAGAAGCCCACTCTTCTCAGTACATTCCAATAGAATTGTTTCTATTGGAAGAGAAGCTAAGATGCAAGACGTCAGGGACCCTTCAGTACCCTTCAGTAACATACGCAGATGCTCAGACCCCTCAGTCGCATTCTCCTTATCCATGACAACAGATAATCCAGAAGGCAGAAAGGGGAAACTGCTATTTACCAAGTGTCTCCCAGGTCAGCTATACCAAAGTCCTTGAGTATTTCAAGAAGAAACTCCCCTGTATTCTTACCTTAACCCACAAAATTCTCCCATCCTCAAAGGAAAGCCAATAGTTTCCTCCTATAGCTTCCTCTCTCCTAACTGGACAGTTGAGAAAACACTCGAGGGATTAAGTGGGTTAGCCCCTTCTTGGCTCTCTTTCAGAGACTACAAACATATTCTGCTCTTCTGAAAATAAAGCTCCATCCTAAGAGGGGATGCAAAGAAAGAGGGAGAAACCTGCAAGTCGTGATGCTTAATTTCAGTTGAGAGAAGACACCACAAATTCCAAAAGGAGTTAGATTATAAACCATATTCTCAAACTCAGCTTTGTGTTTTTGAGACAGAGGCTCGCTATGGCGATCAGGCTGGCCTTCAACTCACTATGTAGTCCAGACTGGCCTCAAACTCATGGCAATTTTCCTGCCACACCCTTCCAAATGCTGAGACTACAAGAGTAAACAACCATGCCCAGAAAATTCAGCTTTATTAACAATACGGTTTATATTAACCATATTGCCTGTCTTTGTATCTTAATCCTTAACTCATTCTAAATTAAAGGAAAGAAACAGTGTCACTAATGTATACATCTAAAACTGGACATCAGAAATGTGAAATAATTTGCCAAGGCCCAAAGTTAGTAGCAGAACAAAATTTTAAAGAGAATCTTGATTCCATGTTTCACACTGGCTCATTAACATTTCATGAAAAAAAAAATTTCATGAAAGAAAAAAACCCAATCACTAACCTGACAAACAAATTTGACATCGGGTGAGGATCTATTGAAAGGTTTTGGGAAAACATAGAAGTTAAATGACTTCATGATATACCTGAGAAGACAAGAGAAAAGGAGACTTAGGGAGTTATGTTATTCCACAGTGAGAATTCCCACCTCTTATTTTAAAAAACCTACTTTGAATCTGTGTAGTCATACTTAAAAGTGCAAAGGCCAAACTGAAACAGCAAAAAGTCCATGGAATGCTGGAAAAGGGAAATAAAACATCTGTCACAATACGGCTGCAAATTCCACACAAGCAATAGTGTTCCCAACTAGGTGCCCTTTCTGCATCACTCAACTTGACACTGGCAGAATATTTCCAATTAAAACAAATTATACAAATTATGAGTCAGAGGTATTATATATGTATCTCTCCATTTTTCCTAAATAAGTACTTTTCATCATCACTGAACATCACCTATAAGCTAACTTTCAATTAAAATAAAAAAATTAGTGAAATAACATTATTGGGGGCCGGGGAGACGGCTCAGTAGAATAAGCGCTTCCCTGACAAGTGCAAGGGCCTGAGTTCAATTCCCGGTTCCACAAAAAATAAATAAATAAATACATAAATAAAATAAATATATAAACAACATTATTAGGGCCGGTGGTACAGCTCAGCGGACTAAGCGCTTGCTCAACGAAGCGCAGGGGCCAGGGTTTGATCCCTGGCTCTGGGGCGTGGTGATGCACGCCTGTAATCCCAGCCAAGGGGAGGCAGAAAGCAGGAGGATCACTACAACCTAAATAGTGAGACCCTGCACAGAAAAAAAAAAA
>NW_004524771.1:1291855-1309596 GCF_000260255.1 Octodon degus | reverse complement strand
AAAAAAGAAAAAATAGTTTCCAAAATGTTTTTCCAGCAAACAATTATTTTTGCTGTTATTTTGAACATAATTAAAAGATCATTTTGTGTCTGGAGTTGGGAATTGCTACACTTCATTAATGTGCAAATTTAATTATTTCTCTATAATTCAACAAAAGGAGGATCCACATGGAGGAATAGAAGCTTTCAAGCACATTCACTTACCTTCTTAAGCTTCTGATACCTCTCTTCTGGAGTGTCAAAACCATTTGTCAGGGCACTGACTGAAGGTCCATCACTGATTCCTAGATTTTAAGATACAAATTTTTAACTTAATGCTAGTGTCATGTCAATCTCTCAACACTACTAAAATTTCAAATTCTTATGAAGACTAAATAAAAGCGCTTCTTGCCTCACTTCTTGAAAATTAGCATAAATTTGAGGCTTGAGTTGTAGTTCAGCGGTAGAGGGCCTGCCACCATCCACAATGCCCAGGCCAGGCCTGAGATTTGATATTTCCTAGGAAAATGGGGGAGAACCTACAGGATGGTGCAGTGGCTTTTTGTAATCACTCAAAGCTCTAAAAGGTTCACGGTTACTGCCCTAGAAACTGCAGGGAGGAAGGATTACACCAAATACATCTGTTGAGGTAGGTAACTTCTCATACTGTGTAAATGAACATATTCATTTAACATGCAAAATCCGGCCCCTGGCCAGTCACAAAAGGTCAAATACTATGTGATTCCAATTATGGGATCTAAATATAGTACAGGCAAATAGACAAATTCATGGAGACAAACAGTGCTTGGCAGCGGCTGGAGAAAGAGTGTACATATCATTTGGGAATATAAATTTTATGTTACGTAAATTTGTCACTCACACACACACTCCAATTCTGACCCTAACCCTCCAGCTTTCTACCATGTACAAGTAAATTGTTTTAAGCAGCACCAAAACAATAATCTGTCCCCAACCTCACTGCCTGACAAAACCAGTGCATGTCTTTCATGCTTTTTTAAACCGTTTAAGAGGAAATGCTGAGACGTCTGCAACAGAAGGCCACAGAGAGCAAGCAAGAAGCAGCCAGGGGGCGTAAAATTAGGGAATCAGGCGATGGGAGGGAGCAGGTAGCTGAAGGAGACTGAGCTATGCATTGCAAGCTGCTAGCCCGGAGCTTGCACCGGAGGGATACCTGAAAACTCCCCATCGATGGCGAAGAAGTCGGCCTCCTCTATGGCCTGGTACACTTTATGAAGGTTACTCTTAAAATCTGCGGAGAAACCGAGAAGGTCAGAAACCGAGACCTGGCTTCCTTCCCATGGGCTCCTAAGGTGAGAGGGAAGGAGGGCCAAAGACCGCCTGCGGTCGCTGGCTAAGGGAGACACCTCGCAAGGGTGTGCAAGGTCTTAAGAGGGTCAAGTCCCGAGGGTGCACGGGCCAGGTCAGGTGGCTACGCCGGAAGGAACAGGGCCCGGTGGCTGGAAGAGAGCAAGGGCCCGGGCAGGGCACGGCTGAAGGGGTGTGCAGCGCACAGGGGCTGACTTGGCCCCGAGCCCCACCAAACTCGCTGCCGCGGTCCGGGCCTAGCAGGCTGGATGAGTGTGGTCGTGGGGATGCGGGGGGGTGCGCCGCAGACACGCACTGTTCCTAATTATCTCCATTCTCCAGAGTGGCCGGAACCCCGGCCCCGCCTAGGCTCGCCTCAGCCGTTCTACTCGTAGTGTCCCGCAGCTACCGCGTTGGCCTCGGAAGGGGCTGAGGCAAAGGCACAGGCGGGCTGCAACAGAACACACCGCCGGGGCGACTTCCGGAAACAGCGCGCGCCCGCTGCGCCTGCGTCAGCGCCTGCGTCAACGTCAGGGGCGGGGCCAAGGCTGAACTCTCTCACCCCTTCCTAGACCTGATGCGGGGAGGCCTTCGCTTGGAAGCGTACCCAGTCTTGACGTCTAGTTGATCAACTATTTAACGGACTACTTGTACAGCGTGTGCCACTCTAATAGAGGTAGCGATACCCTGATGAAAAGGAAAGCATAGTCCCAGCCCCACTAGCGCTTAAATTTGGGATAGGCAGAATAAAGACTGGGACCAGTTTTACCATCTGGTAATTGTATGAAGAAAAAGAACAAGGTGCTATAATAGAGAATATTTGGGTTGGAGGGTTACTTAGGTGATCAGAGAAAGCAAAGGGATATATGATATAATCATGATGCACAGACCAGCTTAAGAATAAAGGACAAACTCCTGGGCCCTTCACCTCTTATTCACCAAAAGTATTTGTCTTTTCTCTTAAACAGGGGTCTTAAAAGTATTTTTTGCTAAAATTGTAACTCTTCGCGTAGACTACAAATGCCCACTAGGTAACTCAATAAAACTTAACCTTGATTTTATAAAACCCTGGATCAAACCCTCAGCAGAATACAGGCAGGCATGTTAGTCACTTAGGATTAAGTTCACCAACTCCCAGTCTACCTGGGCCTTGGCCTGCTAGTCTACCTGGGCCACAGGGCTGCATCTGTAGTTACAATCAAACCCCATCCCTCCTATTGCCACCTGAGCCCCACCTCCTGTCAGATCAGCTAGGAGAGTGATGATTTTAGACACCTAGTGCCTAAACTAACCCCAAGACCACTTACCACAAAGCGCTAACACTGCAGTTAAACCTGAATACTGACGTTTTAGTTTTTTAAAAAACTCATACAATAAAAACACAACAGAGCTTTCAGTGATACAAACAGCTTTTTTAATTGAAAGGTAAAAATTTGCATTGCTTTGCACAATTAATGTGATCTTTGCAGCATACTGATAACTTGTCAAACTGTGGCTCAGGTGACGTGGTTCTTGTGCTGACAGAGATGCCTCTGCATGCCCACTGTGACATATGTGCATTACGTTCGCCACTACTGAGCTAGGGCATTACATTCTCATAGGAGCAAGAACCCTCCTGTGAACTACACATTAGTGATCCAGGTTGCACATGCTTTTGAATCATGGAATAGTATCATCCATAGAACAATTGTCTTATATGAAACGGGTCCCTTGCTCCAAAAAAGTTGGGGACCACTGATTTAGGGAGTGTCTATCCAAATTTTTATAGTGTTAAATTTACTTAGCCCATCTGATTACTCTTCTGATGGCACTAGAAGGAGAGATTTATAGAGATACCCAGCTGTACCCAGAATCTTCACTGCCCTAAACGTATAGTCATTTTAGACTCCAGCAGAAGCTCACGAGTAGACTTGCCCCACTAGTCAGAAGGGTTCAACCTGAGCTAAGGAACCAGAAGTGGAAAGGAAACCCTGACCCACCTCAGCTAATCCTTTAAAATTGGTCTCCTGCTTTTGTGGGTGGGCCAGCCTGCACCTCCTCATTGGACCGAGCCCCCTCTAGGTACTACCCTAGCCAGTGTCCTTTCTTTATCTTACCTTTCAGTTGAAGATTTTTTCCCCCTGCATATTTGTGCTTCAGTTTTAAATTGCATTATCACTTAAGTAAGGACCCATATCTACAAAACTCATTCTTGGGAATACTGTGGTGTCACAGAGGAGAGAGGAGGGAAAGAGTTCTCTACCAAGGAGATCTTATCCAAATGGAGTTGTACATTGGTTTGAGATGAATGTTTTTCATCAGAAAAGTCTAACATTGAGCTGAGAAGCAGTAGATATTCAATAAAATGTACTATGTGGATGAATTCAGCTTGGTCTTTCACAAAAGCCAATTAAGAAGTTGGTTATAAGAACTGTTTTCAAAGGTTACCTCAGGAATGTATTCAGTCTTCTTAAACTTCAGCTTCCAGGGGTTGTTTTGAGGATCATTGGTGTTAAGTTATGTGAAGCGTACTGTAAACCCATGTAAGTGTTAATGGAAGCAGAGTTTCAGTTTAGGAAGATGACTAGTACTGATAGTTGGCTGACTGTGAATGTACTTGATGTCACTAAACTGTAAAATCCAGAAAGATGGTTAAAATAAGAAATTCCATGTTATGTTGAGTCTACAAAAGAAAAAAAAATTTTACTGCCAGGCATGTTGGCACAGATGGGCTATGCATGTTGGCACCTAGCTCAGGCAGGATGATAGCAACCTCAAGCCCAGACTGGCCCATTTAATGACTGCAACCCTCTATCAAAATTTAAAATTTCATCTTTTAATTAAGTTTCTGGGGTGCGCTGAGCTGGCAACAGAGTCCGGGCATGGTGGTGCACGCCTGTAATCCCAGCCCTGGGGAGGCTGAAAACAGGAGGATCACTATGAGTCTGAGCTGTGTAGTAAGACCCTGTAACAAATACATAAGTGGGGAAAAAAAGAAATTTAAAAGAGGTTGGGGATGTTGCTTAGCGCCAACGCGGTGGGTTCAGTTCCCAGTACCCCAAATAAGCAGGGCCGGGGAGATGGCTCAGTGGAATAAGGGGTTCCCTGGCAAGTGCAAGGACCTGAGTTCAATCCCCAGTTCCACAAAACAACAACAACAACAACAACAACAACAACAACAAACACATTGCAGAGCCCAGTACCCCAAATAAAACCAACACTAGCAGTGTTTTGAGACAGGGTCTTTGCTACGTAGCCCCTCTTTCTCACGGTGACCCTCCAGCCTCAGCCTCTCAAGAGCTGGGATTAGAGAAGTGTGTCACCTCCCCTAAACTAACATCAACTGTTTACTGCATACCTATTGCCATATTATCTTCCAGAAAATGAGCTCACACCAGTTTCGGTAGCAGATTACCAATCTTTACCAGTTTGATAGGTGAAGAAAAGTCATCTCAAATTAGCAATTGGACAATCGAGAGGATTTTTTTTTTTTTTGTATTTTAGGGAAGGATCTACAGGGTCTTCTGGGTCTCATTATTAGCTCGGACTCGTAGTGATTCTGTTTTCAGCCTCCCAAGTGCTGGGATTACAGGCGCGCGCCACTACGCCCCAGGAGAGGATTTAAAACACGTAATCAACCTGAGTTCTCCACAGACCTAAACACAGAGGGAAAGAGGGGAAAGGCCGTGGTGATAAGGTCCTTCTGATTTCAAATCTTTTCGATACTGTAAAATTCAACTTTAGCCACTGTCCTGTGATTTCCTGCATAAAATGTACGAAGAAAAACTGTCGAGTACACAGTGCGACCTTGTAATCTTTTAATTCCTGGGCAAGGCTGTTTCCTCTGGATACAGAAACAGCCGCCTCGAAGGAGGAGGCTCCAACAGTCACCCGCCTTCGCCGCAGGCGGCGACTCCGGAGCGCCGGGCTCCTCGGCGAGGAGGCAAGGGCGGGGCCCGCGGTGGTGCGCATGCGCCCTCGTCCTCCGGCGGGAGTGGCCGCTCTAGGCAGCGCGGAGGTCGCAGAGCGGAGGGCTTTGGGGCGTGAGCGCGGCCTTTCCTCTATGGTCGCGGGCTGGGGGCGAGCGCCGCGCCGCCTCCTAGGTTACCTCCGGAAGTGAAGTCGTCGCCTCGCCTTCTTCTTCCGCGGGGGCTCGTGCGGGGGGCTATGGCCGGGATGGAAAGAATGGTGAGCTCTGGCGCGTTGGGGCATTGCTGGCTAGGGGGCAGCTTGGTTTCGGGGCATGGTGTGGAAGATGGCAGGGGTTCGCTCGGCTGAGCCGCTCCGGCGGAGTTGGAGGGGGCACGCGGGTTTTTCCTCGCACGGGCCGGGCTTCTGGGCAGCTTCGCCCTGGCGGCTGGATGCAGACCCCAGCTTGGCGACTTCTCCATCCCTTCCTGACCACTGCCGGTCTACACGGCCGGCCCCTCGTCCTCAGGGCTGGAGCCGCTGGCTCCCGGGGCTCCTGGAGTTAGGGTGGAGAAGCGTCGCTTTTACCGACCTTTGAGGGGACAGAGGGACTCCTGCCCGCCAGGAGCGCTGGCCACAGCCTGTGACAGCCCCACTAGAATTCATCGGGGCTCTGGTAGGTACCAGGTTTTGATCACGGTCTGTTGGAGGCAGAGTGATTGTTTCTTTCGTTAAAAATGGGGTAATAACGGAAGCACAGAAAGGGAAGATGAAACTCCACAGTCACCGAGGCTGTGCTAGAATGCCAGCCTCATTGCTCAGAACTCGACGTGTGCAAAAAGGAGTTTTGTTGCACTGAAAACTGTGGGAATGGCTTAGGTCATGTCTAACTGGGAATCTTTGGTGGGGCAGGAACCCCCCCTTGTAGAAAAGAAAGTGATATCCCGGAGGCTGTCATGCCCTCAGCTGTCGCCGTTGGGTCCTCCCCGCCAAAGCCCATTCGTCGGTTCTTTGGGTGACCCTAACGTCACGCCCAGAGAGGCCAATACGAGGAGTTTTGCTCTCATCTTCGGGCACACCCCAGAGCCGGTGCAGGCTGCACGTACCAATAGGATTTTGTTCTTGTCATTGCTGTATTGTAAATAGCCTGGCTGTATCCTGATATGTGTTTATCTCTGGATATTTCCGTCAACTGATTGAAATTTGTGTTTCCCCTCAGCGTTGATGTTTTCCCACTAGTGTTTACACCAGCACTAACTACATAGCATGACATAGCAGGAAATTCCACGTAGCAGGAAGTACATAGCAGGAAATTGTATAATTAAAACAATCAACCATACTAAGTGTTTGTGGATAATTTGTCTTCTAACCCTCTAGGTTAAGACTTTGAAGTTGATGTTCTTATCCTGGGCTACTAATGGGAAATATGAGGACTAAAGAGAATGAATGGTGACCTGGTTTGGAATCCAGATTAGTCTCACTTCTAGACTATACTGTCTCAACTGTACCAGGAAACTATGGTCCAGGAGATGAGAGAACATACACAAATAAACGTTACACTAATGCACAGAGGCAGAAAAGATTAAATTTGGTTGGGGGAGTTAGTATTTAAAGACATGATAGAAGTCTTGTCAGTGGATACCTTTATTCAGAGATGGTATGGAGTTGTGTTACAGATGGGGGGCAACAATGCAAATATGGAAAAATGCTCAAAGTGCAGAAATTAGTAAGTGGGACCACTGTAGTATATGAACAGAAAACAATAGAGGAAAATCATGGTAATGGTATTAGCTAATGATTTTATGGTTCTTAATGTGTAAGAGGCACAATTCTGAGTACTACACATAGAGTAATTATTTTAATCCTTATTAGGCTGGTAACTATTAATGTTCTTATTGTACAGATGAGGCAACTGAGACAGAAAAGGTGACTTGCCTCAAGCCATACAGCTAACAGTTGCACTGGGATTTTCAACTCCTTCTGGCTCTAGAGTTTGTGCAATAATTTAAAAAATTATTTTGATTGAGAATGAGGGTATAGCTCAGTAGTGAAGTATGTGCTTAGCGTACAGAAAGCCCTAGATTCAGTTCCCAGCACTAAAATGAAAGTTATGTGGATTGTTATAGTAGAGAATGTTTTTGAGCAAAGGGGGGAACATTGAGGGGAATTTTGTTTTGAAAGGATAATTTAGGCACTAAAGACAAGAAGGACTGATAAGAAGAGAATATGAAGTGCTACTTAAACTTCCTTTTGTTTGTACCATGTCTGAGATATATATGTGTGTGTAACAGCTCATATACGTGTAAATAGCAGCTCTCAAATTCCAGACTTCCCTGCACATAATAATGTCCTGAAGGGTTTGTTTAAAACATATAGTCAGCTAGGTGTGGCGATGCATCCCTGTAATTACAGCACCTGGGAGGTTAAGAAAGGGTATCATGAGTTTGAGGGTAGTTTGTGCTATATAGTGAGAACCTGTCTCAAAAAAAAAAAAAAAAAAAAAAAGTAACCCCTCCATATCCTGAGATTCCATATGTGCCAATTCAGACAACCATGGACCAGAAGTTTTTTAATTCTTTATTTTGTTTTATTTTTTAATGTATTTAGTATAGGGTCTCTCATTACACAGATCGAACTCATAGTGATCCTTCTGTTTTCAGCCTCACAAGTGCTGGGATTATAGGCATAGTCTACCATATATAGTCTCATTCACCTCTCATTGTGCCCCGGGGCAGGGCCAGCACAGCAAGCCAGAGATCAAACCCCAGTCCCTGTGTCTACCTAAGTAGTAGCTTTAGTCTGCTGAGCTATCTGGCAGGCCCATGGACCTAAAGTGTTTTTTTTCTTTCTTTTTTTTTTTTTTAAAATGTGTTTAGTACAGGGTCTATAGGGTCTCAGTACGTAGATAAGACTCATAGTGATTCATTCTCCTGTTTTCTGACTCCTAAGTGCTAGGAATACAGGCACATGCCACTATATCCGGTCTCAATCTCTGTCAGTGCGCCCCAGGGGTAGGGCTGGCAGGGAGCGCTTGGGATTGAACCCCAGCTGCTGCACTCTGCCTAAGCAAGCAGTTTAATACGCTGAGCTGGCTGGCTGGCCCAGACCAAAACTTTGGAGGAAAATAGAATTCCAGAAAGTTCCAAAAAGCAAAACTTGAATAGCAACTGTTTACCTGGCACTTACATTGTAGTAAGTATTTTAAGTAATCTAGAAATTATTTAAGGGACATAGGAGGATATGCAGAGGTACATGAAAATACTATGTCATTTTAAATATAGGGCTCAGATGTCCCCAGATTTTGATATTTGTGGGGTGTCCTGGAACCAATCTCTCATGGATACCAAGAGGCAACTGCATTTCTCAGCCTTGCTCTTGGACATGCTGATTCAGGGTCACCAGGTAATTCTGACAAAGATGTTTTAAAAGCTATTGTGAGAAGGAGTCAAATGTTGAGTTGATTTTTATCTGGAAGTCTAAAGCCCTGCTTCGTGCCAGTCACCCTCAGGAATGAAGATGGAATTCAGTGGCTTGGTTCCTGGTCACAACAAACTCAGGTTTTGACTAGAAGGTCAAAGATGTGGCTGAACCAAAAGTATGTAAAAAGTGTAAGAGTGACTCGAACCTGAAATGGTTACTAAGTAATACTGAATCATAACTGTTTTTTTTTTTTTTTGTTATCCTGGGGTTGAAATGTTGAAATCCAGGGCCTTGGGCATAGTAGGTACTTATTCCCCCATGCCGAAAATGGACTATGTTAAAGCTGTTGGTTAAGCTATTGGTTACTTGGTAGCCTTTGTAGTACAGTTTTCTGATTTGTTGCTCATTTATAGAGTTTCATACAGGATAGGTCCTTGAATATCTGCCACATAATACATGCAAGAGGACAGGCACAGAGAGAACCTGGTTACCCTCCTTAGTTTGCCCTCATCTTGCCCAATGTCATGCAAGGGAATAAATCACTGGGCTTCAAAGTATGGGCACCAAGTCAATATCCAAAGGAGCTAGCTACCTTTGTCCTAGTAATTTCTGACCCTGTCCCCCCCGCAAAAAAAAAAAAAATTCTGGAATAGGAAAAATAAAAGGTCTTATAGACTGCTTCTCTTGTGTTACTATAAGAGCCAATTTTGGGCCGGGCGTGGTGATGCATGCCTGTAATCCCAGCACTCTGGAGGCTGAAGCAAGAGGATCATTTCGAGTTCTAGACCAGCCTAGGTTACAAAAGTGAGTTCAAGGCCAGCCTGAGCACCATAGCAAGATCGTCTCAAAAAGGCAAAAATGCCCAAAAGACTGCCAATTTTATTGCCAGCAGGAAGTACACTAATACTCTTTTCTCACTGCCGTTTTTGACTTGTTTCACTTACATTTGGGCACATTTGCTTTTGTTTCAGTCACTGGAAATGAATGGACATGCTTGGACATTTAATAACGTGGGAAGTGTTTATAGTAGTATCCCTATGAATAAGCCTGATGGGCCAGAAATCGTAGCTCCCCGCACATCCCTTAGCCTGTTTTTGCTGTGAATGTTTGCATAGATCAATGTGCTCACCCTGATAGCTACTAGCTGGAGTTCGTATTCCAAAACAGTGTTGTCTGGTCCTAGATTGTTTTTTTCCAACTGTGCAGTAGCAGCTCTCTTACAGGGCCTGGATAATAAGAGAGTATATCAGTGTTTCAACTAATGAATGTTAATAATTTCTTCATTGGGTTAATGATATCTTTATGAAGTCAGGCTTTAGATTATTATTTAAAACCTGCCTCTGCCCTTTACCAATTAGGCTTCTGTTGTCTGAAAAGTAGAAATGATTATTAACGTATATCATAGGTTTATTGGCACTTTCAAACGATAAGCACTCAATAAATATTAGCAATTGTTGTTCCTGTTGTCAGATATGTATAATGAAAGGAAATAGCCTGATTAGAGGCCCAAAGAAGCCAAAATATTTTTCTTCCTCTTTTTTTTCTCCTATGGTGCTGGGTATTGAACCCAAAGCTCTGGCCATCTGAGCATGTACTCTTCTATTCAACCACATCCCAAGTCCCAGTCTTTTTTTTTTTTTAATTTTTGTACTGAACATCCTTGCAAAGAAATGATGGAGATCATATTGTTCAAGCTGAACCCAATAAGCCCTTAAAAGGATTATTCCTAAAATAATAGGAATGTATTATAGTTACAACAAATGTATGTTTAATTAAGACCAGAACTATAATATGTTGCTGGAGCAAGCAGTTTGAAGATTATAATTTCTAGCTGGGTATGATGATGCATGCCTATAATCCTAGTACTTAGGAGGCTGAGGCAGGAGGAGCAATGTGAGTTTGAGGCCAGCCTAACCACAAAGGGAGTTCAAGGCCAACCTGACCTGCATAGTAAAACCCTACCTCAAAAAGTCAACAACAGGGCTGGTGAGATGGCCCAGTGGTCTAAAGCACCTACTTAGAACAAGCTAAGCTAAGCAAAGCACAGGGACCACGGTTCAATCCCCCAACACCACATGCCAGCCAGCCCCGCCCCCTGGTGGGCTGAACTGGCCACACACAAAATAATAAAATAAAAATTTAAAAAAAAAGTCAACAACAACAAAATTATGGTTTCTAAAGAGTTAATAATCATAATACAATGAGACTTTTATGCTAAGATATAAAAAAATCTTAAAACTCAAAATCAATGCATTCTCTTTCAGTAAGATCAGTGGAAATTATTGCATTGATTTTTCTCAACAGGAATGACTTTCTTATACGGGTGACTAAAGAAGCAAACAGGTCACTGCAGTGCTCTCCCCTCCTGATGGCTGCCCTGCAGATTAAGCTATGGATAAGCTCTCTACTAAGCCAGACAAACAATTTTCATTCCAAAGGAGGCCATATCCACCTTCTTTACTTCCATAGATAGCATCACTCAGAGACTGTCCCTGTTTCCTTTCATGATTTTCAGGTAACTGTACTGTCAGTTGGGTATGTCTTTGGGAAGACTTGAAGAGGCCATGTGGATAGACATATTGGAGGTGCCTAAGTCATCAGAAGCTGTACTGAGTATTTTATTTGGGGGAGAAGTTCTGGGAATCAAACTCAGGCAGGCACTGTGCTGCTGGCCTATTACTGGCCCCTCTGTGATGCGAATCACATTGCCTGGAGCCTTTTGTAGACGCAGTCTGCAGAGCAAGGTTCTCTGGGCTCCCACTCCAAAACAAGAGGAGCAGTTAATGGAGCCGGAGACCTCATACAGGCACCAGCTTTCCCAGCAACCTAAGCATCAAAGTGGATCAAAACAGGAAAACTTATAAACTGGCAGACCTTGGGAAATTGGCAAGTGTAAGGCTAGCTTGGTGGACTCTAAAGGTATCAGTGTCGACAGGGCATGAAAACTCAGCCAGGCAATTGACAGAACTGTGGAGCAGGTGAGAGGAGTGAATCACAATGGTGGCCCTGGCTGAAGGGACAGCTACTGCTGACTTGACTCTGATTTCTCAACATGTAGGACAGGACCTTAGTGTGACCTGTTTTCTGATTGTTTTCTCAAGGGAAATCAGAAAACTAGATTTTTGTGTGAAATCAGATTTTTTAAAATGTTGGGACCAAATTCAATTAAAAAAAAAAGTAAATCTGGCAGATTAGTGCACAACACTTTGGGAGGCTGAGGCAGGAGGATAACAAGTTGCAGCCCACTCTGGGCAATTTCTCAAGACCATGGCTCCAGATATAAAAAGCTGGGCATGGTGGTACATGCCTGTAATCCAAAACTTGGGACACTAAGGCAGGAAGATCACTGTGAGTTCAAGGTCAGCATGGACTACATGGTGAGTCTAGGCCAGCTTGGACTACACATCAAGATCCTGTCTCAAAAATAAAACTGGGGCTGTGGCTCGGTGGGATCAACAAAGGTGAGGGGAGAGGAGCCGAGCTCACCAGCATACATCTGTAGTCTCAACCACCTGGGAAGCAGCAGAGGATCATTGAGCTCAGGAGTTCAAGAGCATCCTGGGCAGCATGGGGAGACTTCATCTCACAGGAAACAAAACAAAACACCCTGTGAAGGAAAGCCTGCCTTCAGGCCAGATGTTATCGCAGCTGAGTGGTGGCTGCTGATGGTGATGCTGTCCAGGACATGAAAGATGAATACTACACAGTGCCCACACTGCGGGTGACTGGGTCCATTCTAATTACTTCATGCAAAAGAATTTAGTATGGAAGGAATCTTTTGTCCCAATGGGTACTCAGTAGTTCTTAACCTCATTAGGGTCATGATCCCAACTGAAAGCCTAGTGACAGCTCCCTCCAGGGAACACACAGCTTACAGCTTGCGTGCACATGGGGAGCTGGAGTTCATACCTAAAGACCTCTCCCGGCTTCACTGCAGACACAACCTTTCAGTCAGAAACCCAGCTCTTCCGAGTGATCCAGTCCCTGTGGGAACACCTGAGGTTTTGCTACACTCTGCAATCCTACAGTGCTCAACCTGTGATATATATTTTTTTTAATTTTAAATTTTATATTTTTTTGTGGTACCATGGATTGAACTCAGGCCCTTGTACTTGCCAGGCAAGCGTATTCTACTGAGCTATCTCCCTGGCCCCTCAATCTGTGATTTTAAACTTGTTTCTATTTGTTGTTTTCTCAACTTTCCTAAAGTCATATTCTTCCCATTAGTTTTGCACTAGGTAATTAGCAGTACTGTTTCATAGACAGAAGTGTGTCATGTGAAGGGGCTGCAGGAGTGGGAATAGAGTGATTCTCCTAATCTTGCCTATGTCTCCCTAGTGTTCTCCTAGTGTTGTTCAGCTTCCTGTCCTAGTGTCCTCCAAGACTGCTGAGAAAAAGGGAAGTCTAGAGATAAGGTAACGGAGAGAGGCTTTTTAACACATGCTTCCGTGTGTGGAACTCAAGGGACAGCCAGTGAGCTGCTTCACGGCTTCAGCCTGCTGCCAAGCTAGCCATATTTGCGCAGAACAACTGTAAATGTCATCGGACCTGAGGACGGTGGCCTTCTCCTCAGGGAGGCCTTTAAGCATTGCCAGGGCAGCAGGGTGTGTTCACCCTGGTCAGAATACCGACGCCTGAACTAGATTCTATCATTGAGAGACATTTTGCTCTTCTGAAAGTACTGCTTTCTTTAGTGTAAATAACCCCAGTACACAAGAGAGAGAACAGAAAAGGTGAACTGAATTTGGCAAAGGGTGTGTTTTCTTTTCAGTGTTAGCTTTCTGTTTTTGAATTTAGGGGAAAATGAAACTTAACACCTATACGGTAATCAAAGTCCACACAGTTTTTAATTTGTTAAAGGCAGTTATAAAACAGTGAGTGGCCACGTCGGCCTTGCATAATAAATTATAAAGTAAACACTTTCATGCTAGTGTGTGATTTGCATTATATGAGAGAATCATTATAAATAAAGAATAAAATAGAAGAGATATAATAGGAAGTAGGGAGGTAGAACTTTCTCAAATGGGAAGGAGATCAAGATGGGCAAGGAAGGAAAGGCAGTAAAAAAGTAAGGTATGTACATGTTCCACCTCTACACAGGAAATGGAAATATATGTACTGTAAACATGCACTGATGAAAAAATAAAAAGTAAATATGTGATAATTAAAAAATATCCTGCTTTAAGCATATCTTGAATGAGTAATGTAATAAATACCTTAGTTTTTCCAAATAGATTCATACAATTACTAAAAAAAATTCATCTGGAAAGATAGTTGTATGAAGTTATTAGACAAGCAGAGTGTGCTTAAAAGTCTAGTTTAAAAGTCTAATTTGTGAGGAGCTTAGTGACATCGTTTCTGTTGGCTGAAATGCATGCATGTGGCCTCATTCCTATTCCTAGCAGTGCAGTTTGGTGTCTCCAGCTATTCACCCAACATTTCTGCTTGGGAGCCTTGTCATTACTTTAAACTCCGATTTTCTCACATTCAAATCATATTTGTAAGACTGACACTGATTACTTAGACCCAGTAGCTATCAGAAGTACAGTTTTTCTTCTGTTTCTAAGCCCTAACCAGTATGTATATATGTGTGTGTGTATGTATCTATATGTGTATAATTTTAATTAACGCATTTGGTACAGGGTCTCACTATGCAGCTCAGACTGGTAGTGATCCTCCTGTTTATAGCTTCCCCAGCACTGGGATCACAGGTGTGCACCACCGTGTCCCGTCTCAGGGGCCAACTCAGCACGACCAGGGGCAGGGCCAGAGCAGCATGTGGTGTTGGGGATTGAACCTGGTTCCTGCACTTGCCGGTGCTTAGTCCTCTGAGCTATCTCTCTGTCCCTAACCAGCATTTTTGATCATTCTCTCAAGTCTCTAAAGCCCATAGATGATTTTCTTAACATCTTCAAAATTTATCCCTTTCTTTCTTTCTTTTTTTTTTTTTTTTTTTTTTGGTGGTATCAGGGATCAAATTCAGGACATTGCACTCACCAGGCAAGCATTTATTCCACTGATTTTGTGTGTGTGTGTGTGTGTGTGTGTGTGTGTGTGTGTGTGGTACTAGGGATGAAACCCAGGGCCATACACCTGCTAGTCAGGTCCTCTACACTGATCTGCACCTCTAGCCCTTACATTTTCATTTTCTAAAATAAAGCAATACCTAATTTCTTACTTGCCCATAATTCTGTCTACCTACTTACCTACCTACCCATGCTCACATCTATCTGCTTACCTCTCACTAGTTTGCCAGGTGAGACCTTGAGTCAGACTGAATCTTAGCTGTGTCATTTAGCTGTTTTCAGGGAAAATATTCTGGCCAAGTCAAGCCCAATCTTACGCAGCCCTCACTCTCAGTTGTGCCCACGGTCTCTCTTTCTTTGGACACTGAATCCAGACAGGACAGACTTTGCTCAAGGACCTGGCCCAGTACCCACCTTGTAGGAGATGCTCATTAAATATCAGTGTCTTAGCTGGACATGTGATCCTAGCACTTCCGAGCCTGAGGCAAGAGGATCTCCACAAGTTCAAGGCCAATGTGGGCTACATAATGAGGCCTGTTTTTTGTTTTGGTTTGGTTTTTTAAAAGGTGACATTAGCATATTTATGTAGATCCAAATTACCAAAGGAGGTACCATATATGCATGCTTGCGTTAATTTGGGGAAAGGGATTGTACTGAGTCATGGGGGTGGGTTGGCTTGGCTCTAGAAAACAAAGCTGTGCTCATTTCTGATGGGTCTGCATCTGCACAACAGCCCTCTGGATCATTGTGGTTGTGAGCCAGCATGGCGTGGGGATCCTAAACCAAAGATGCGCTGCTCCAAGACTGACTTCTGTCTTTTTCCCCTGCTTAACCTCAACTTTCTTTTTTGTTTTCTCTCATGCCAAGCCTTCCCCAATCAGGGCCTGTTACCACAAAAACAACACCGTACTGCCCTTACAAACTACACCCCCAGCCTAGCCTGATAATTTTTTGTCTGTCTGCTGCCACAGCCTCCTCCCGGTCTTTTTCCTCCTCCTCCTCCAGTTCTTGCATTCTTCAGCAGTACCCCTACGCCAAGCAATAAGAATTTTCCTTACCTCTCCAGCTTCTCATTTGCACTGTAAAGGAAGGAACCTTACAGTTTCTTGGAATTGTTCCAGTTAAAGCCCCTGAAACCAAATGTTTATGAAATACTAATGATCTGTTATTGTGTATTATGTTGGGCAGAAAGGTTGGTTTTTTAAAAATCATACCTGCAAGGGACTTAGGAAATTTAATTAAGAATATTGAAGCCAGAGAAACTACATTATATTACACTTTGAAAGAAAAGGATGTAGAATTCTTTTCTCACACTCAAATCCATTAAACTAGCCAATATACTGTACTTGGCTTCATGATTTTTTTTTAATTTTGGGGGGTGCTGTACTGGGGATTGAACCATGAACCTTCACAATGAGTTGTGTCTTTTAAATTGTAAGACGAGGTCTCACTAAATTGCTCAGGCTGGACCTGCCTGAACTTTTGATTCTCTTGCCTCAGCCTCCCAGAGTGCTGAGATTACATGTTGCCTTGCCACAGCCACCTTTTGTTTCATCTTATTTTGAAAGGTGTTCTAGATGGACCCAAAAGGAATTCAGTGTTTAATTTATGGAATGTAGATTCTTAGGAATCTGTTGTATTACACTTAAAAATTAGAGCTTTAGGGCTGAGGCTATAGCTCAGGGATAGAGTGCTTGTTTACTGTGTGCAGGGCCCTGGATTTAATCCTTAGTGCTAAAAAAAGCAAAAGTACGTGAAAATAAAGTAAAGATTAGCTTTGGCCTAGGAGAATAGCTCAGTAATGAGTGTTGGCCTGTCACCATTGAGCCTCAGCACTGTAATAAAAATAAGGCTTAGAGTTTTTATATAGTTGTATTAATCTCCAACAATTTATCCTGGTTTTATTGCTTTCCCTCCTAGATTCCATGATGCTTTGTAGCAGTTTCCTCAATCTGAAATTTTCCATGTCTGTGGATCCCAAAATTTGCTGAGATGGAGGATCCTCAAAAAAATGACCCAAACATTGTGGATCCAAAAAAAGATGACCCTCTTGAAAACACTTGCCCTCAGATTTCTGTCAGTGAATTCTCGTGCCACTGCTGTTATGACATTCTGGTTAACCCCACCACCCTGAACTGTGGGCACAGCTTCTGCCGGCACTGCCTTGCTTTGTGGTGGGTGTCATCGAAGAAAACGGAGTGTCCAGAATGCAGAGAAAAATGGGAAGGCTTCCCCAAAGTCAACATTCTCCTCAGGTAAGGTGGGGGTCAGATCCGAAGCCCAGACAGCTTGGAAGGTATGGTTTCTCTTAATGGGGTAGCAGGTTTGTAAAGGTACCAGGCTTGGGGCTGGCCTTTTGAGTAGTCATTCTGGACCTGCTAGAATACGAGTTGAGAAGTTTAGGGCCTAAAAAACCAGACTCCCTTGCCACAGGTAACCATAATTTGTCGATCAGTTATTCCAGAGGAAGGAGTGGAATTTTAAGTTCTGATCATCAGAGTATAACTTGTAAGTCTATGTCACATAATACTTGATATTGATTTGTATTTACTGAGAAGTACTGTAAAGTTTAATAGAGTGGTGAAACTATACAATTATAACTAGTGTGGATTTTCATAATGTGGCAATAAATTCTATCAGTTAATCCATTAATGATGTTTTTCATGGCTAGCCAGTGGTTACGACCTTTCTGACAGGTGCTTTCATGCACTCCTAATATCCTACGAGGCCTTCGAGACTCATAGCCTTCTCTTTTTCCTGACTCTAGCAGTGTGTCCAGCCTTCTTGATATCAGTGGAGTACCAGAACTTTCCATGAATCCATTAACTCAATGTTCTGTTGTTCACAGGAAAAGTATTTATACTTCATTCCTATCTGTTAGCCTTGCTTTTCCCAACTGGCAGATCTTAAATGGAAGGAGGATTCTCTGATTTCATATACTTGAAAATAGAAAGAGCCCTTCAGAATAACTTGAAGATCAATCTTTTCTCACCAATAAACTTTGTTTCTTCTTATTTTTCTTTTCTTTTCTTTTTTTTTTTTTTTTTGTCAGAACCGGGGATTGAACTCAGGCCCTCACGCTTGCCAGGGAAGCACTTATTCT
>NW_004524771.1:1281009-1291755 GCF_000260255.1 Octodon degus | reverse complement strand
TTTTTTTTTTTTTTTGTGGAACCAGGGATTGAACTCAGGCCCTTGCGCTTGCCAGGGAAGCAATTATTCCACTGAGCCATCTCCCCGACCCCTTCTTTCTCTTCTTACAAAAGTAGATTTTAATAATGTAACCAATACATTTGTTGTTTACATTCTTTTTAAAAAGAATGGAGCAAGTTACTGACCAAGCTGTAGACCCTTTGACCCATCCTCCCCATCTTAGATTCATTCTGTATTTTTCCCCACAATAATTTCAGTCACAGCTTAATTGTGGTTTCATTTATGTATTCATTTATTTTTGCTCTTTGATGGCGCTGGCGATTGAACTTATGGCATCACACATGGTAAGGTCATGCTGTACCCCTGAACTATACTCCTAACCCCTTTTGTAAATTTTAAAGAATACTCTTACCCAGGGAGATAGCTCAGTAGAGTAAGCACTTGCCTGGCAAGCGCAGGGTCCTGAGTTCAATCCCCAGTACTGCAAAAAAAAAAAAGAATACTCTTAAACATTTCTGTGCCAGTAAAAAATGCAAACATTTTCTCCCATCAGCAGTTGCTGTCTGTATCTGTGTGATTCTGCGGTGTACTGTTCTCATCCAACATTATGTGTGCCTTAAATTTATCCATCTTCAGTGTAGCAATCCATCCAGGAGATTCACTGATAAAACTTGATAGTACTCTTCTTTAAAAATATACTGTATTTCTATTAGTTGTTTCCCTAGTAGTGGACCAACAGGACTATCAAAGACATTCTTGTCCATTTTCCTAACCACCTTTATACTATTAAGCACTGTATTGGCTCTTAGTTTTATTTTTATTTTGGCCTCTAAATAGTATATTTAGTCAAACAACTGTCTTGTGATTTTTCTCTCTTCTTCACAGAGATGCTATTGAGAAGTTATTTCCTGATGCCATTAGAATGAGATTTGAAGACATTCAGCAGAATAATGATATCGTCCAAAGTCTTGCAGCCTTTCAAAAATATGGGAATGATCAGATTCCTTTGGCTCCCAACCCGGGCCGAGTCAATCAGCAGCGAGGAAGGGGCTTCTTTTCTGGAGTGCTCACAGCTTTAACTGGTGTGGCAGTAAGTCCCTCCATTTCTCTGTGCCCCACCGCATCACCAGTCTCCACTGCACTCCCTTCTCTGGATAACCATGAAGCAGCTGGTGATGTGATTGTGTGTGACTCACTGTGTCCGTTGAAAGCTGCTGAGCTGTGTGATTTCTTCAGGAATGTTGCTTACTCAAGTGACTGCAGAATTGTTGGGTGTCCAGTGAATGTTAGCTGTATCCTATTCAGTCCTTTTTGTGATTTGTACAACAGGAACCATTCTGCCCTTGTGGAGGTGAGGAAACAGGGCATTGAAACATGTACCCTAATGACACAATCCTAAGAGTGTTGTTGACTTTCAGTGTCAAGACTTTTTTCAGTCCCATGTCCTAAAAATGTAAATGCTGTTCCGGTAGACAAGGTACATTTGTGAAAAAGCCAGTTGTGTCGACTAAGTTGTTGGGGTCAAGACTACAGCTACTGCCAGTTGCCCTAGGGTGAGTCCTGTTCTGGTCTCTGTCCCCTCACAGACCAGCAGAGAGAAGAGCCAGAGGGCTGTTGTGACACTAGCCTCCGTGTAGTGCATTGCCCTGCTTCGGAGCGTGGATGTAGCATCACCCCCCCTTCATAGCCCAGCCCTGCCCCACCCTGCATGGTCTCACACCTGTCCTCGAGAGCGGTGATCTGACCCCTGCATCCTTTCCCCAGGTGGTGCTGCTTGTGTATCACTGGAGCAGCAGGGAATCCGAGCAAGACCTCCTGGTCCACAAGGCTGTGGCCACATGGACGGCAGAAGAAGTCGTCCTTTGGCTGGAGCAGCTGGGCCCATGGGCCTCCCACTACCGAGACAGGTTTTTATCGGAAAGAGTAAACGGAAGGTGAGGACAGATAGCTGCCAGCATGCCCAGGCATTTCTGTAACCAATTTTTTTTTTTTTTTTTTAATGTATTTGGTTGTTACAGGGTCTCATTACACAACTTGGACTCATAGTGATCCTCCTGTTTTCAGCCTCCTCAGTGCTGGAATTACAGGCATGTACCACGCCACTATGCCTGGAGTCTGTGGCCCGCTCAGCCTGCCCTGGGGACGGGGCTGGCACTGCATGTGGTGTAGGGGATCAAATCACGGTGGTACCTGTGCTTGCCTACGCAGGCACGTCAGTTCACTGAGCTATCTCGCTGCCTCCACCTTCTTAAGATGGGGGTCTTACCATATAGCCTAGGTTGGCCTTGAATTCACTGTGTGGCCCAGGTTGGCCTCAGAACTTTCAACGATCCTCCTGTCTCCACCTCCTGAGTGCTAGGATTACTATCATGTACCCCCACACCAGTGCCAAATCCAGCTTTGTTGAGGTATCAGTTCATGCCACAAAATTCACCCATTTCAAGTGTCCAGTTAGTGGTTTTTAGTTTATTCACAGATATGTGCAGCCCTCACTGCAGTTTAGTTTAGAATATTTTCTAACTCCAGAAAATAGTCTTACAACCTTATAGGTCAATTCTCATTTTCCTGTCTTCTACCTGCTAGCAAATGCCATTGGTGTTTACAAACCTAGACTTATGGGATCATATACTATGTGGCCTTGTATGTGGCTTTTTCAGTTAGTGTGTTTTCAAGGTTGACTCATGATGTAACATATATCAGTGCTTCATTCCTTGTTATCACTGAAATGCATTCCATTACTTAGATAGACTACCTTTTTTGGTTTTTTTGCTACTAGGAATTGAGCTCAGGGCCTTGTGCTTGCCAAGCAGGTGCTGTGCTGCTGAGCTGTATCATCGGCCCTGGATTGACTACATTTTATCTGTTCTTCAGTTGAAGACATTTAGGGTGACTCTAGGTTTTGGCTCTTAGGAATAATGCTGCTATGATCATTTTTGTCCAAGATTTTGTGTGGTCAGATGGGTACAGCGGCACATGCCTGTAATCCCAGAGCTCAGGACGCTGAGGCAGGAGGATTCCTATTGAGTTTGAGGCCAGGCTGTACTACATAGTAAGACCCTATCTCAAAGTGAATAATAAACAAAGATTTTGTGTGGACATAAATTTTCAGTACTCTTCTTAGAGTGCAATAACTGGGTTGTAGGATAACTCTGTTTATTCTCCATCCCCTAAAACTTCAGTTTAATATAAATTCGATTTATATATATATATATATATATACACACACACACACGTAATTTCTTTCATCAAGTGGTTTTTCATTTGCTATTGTACTTTACTAGTTAATGTTAATATTACATGATGGGAGAGATTTTTTTGTTGTTATTTTTGTTTTGCAGTACCAGGGATTGAACTCAGAACCTTGTGCTTGCCGGGCAAATGCTTATTCTACTGAGCTATCTCTCTGGCCCCTTGATGGTAGGGTTTGTTCTAGGAAGTTAGTACATATATTTAACATACCTTAATTTCAATCCTATTATCTCTTTCTTTCCTTTGTGTTTACTTTTTGTCTTTGTGGCTTTCTCACTATAAAAGTAATGTCCATTTATTGCTTTTTTTTTTTTTTTTTGGTGGAACCGGAGATTGAACTCAGGCCCTTGTGCTTGCCTGGGAAGCACTTATTCCACTGAGCCATTTTCCCAGCCCTTTCCATTTATTGCTTTTTAGATTTTTTTTTTTTTTTTTTTGAACCGGGGTTGAACTCAGGCCTGTGCACTTACCAGGCAAGCACTTATTCTACTGAGCTATCTCCCTGGCCCCTAAAAACTTTTTTTTTTTTTGGTGGAACCCAGGATTGAACTCAGGCCCTTTCACTTGCCAGGGAAGTGCTTATTCCACTGAGCCATCTCCCCGGCCCCCATTTATTGCTTTTTAAAAATAATGTAGGACTACATGATACCGAAAGTGAAAATGCCTTTGTAATCCTACTCTTTAGAGTAAAGTGCACTTGACAGGCATGGTGGTGCATGTCTGTATTCTTAGCACTTGGGACACTGAGGTAAGAGGATTGCTGTTTGAGACCAGCCTGGGGTACATGAGTCACTTCACGGCCAGCCTGCACTACACAGTGATACCCAGTCTCCAAAAACAAAAAGAAAGAAAAGTGTGCTCTACCAATAACTCCATCCCAGCTCCCACATTTTTAATGTTTACACATTAAAATACATAAATGTGCATTATTTCTTTATTTAAATGGAAAATACACCTGTGTATCTGTGTGTGCATAGATACATAGATGTAGATACATAGGTATAGCAAGCTAGCTAGCTAGCTAGATGTAGACAGACAGATGTATCCCTGTATATACTGGTTACATAGACCACCCCACACTAGTAGGAGCAGTCTCTTTTGTTACCCATTTAATCCGTGTATTTCAGACATGAAATCTACTCACTGCCAGGCGGACTGACTGCCCCACTGCAGTCAATGCCTCCCTCCTCATCCAGCTTTTTTTTTCTTTTTAATTTTAAAAACTATGATAAAGCCAGGGACCATTAAGCTACATCCCCAACCCTTTTCACTTTGTGACAGGATCTTGCTCTACTGAGCTTTTTGATGCTTGACATTCCTATGGAAAAGCAGAATGCTTCTATTTGAATTAGATTCTTGTAAGAATTAGCTTCTTCCAAAACTGCTGCATGTAGTTATTACAGTGTGTGTCTTAGTGTAACTCTTGAGTAGAAGATGAAGTTCTAAAACTAAAATCACTGGGTCAGAAGGATTGTGTGTGTGTGTCTTCAGTAAGTACTGCTAACTGTTATTCTAAGTCACCCGCAGCAGCACAGTCACATTTACACCCCTCCACCCAGCAGTGCATACTGTGATCAGGAACAAACCCAGGGCCCTGTGCTTGTGAGGCAGGTCTCTACCCCTGAGCCACTCCCTGTCACCTACACCCGCCCTACAGGAAGGAATTTAATGATAACTCACTGTGGAAGAGGAATCTTACTTTCTGATGAGGAAACTAGATAAGGGACCTATGATAATTTTTATTAAATTAAACCCCTAGCCTAAAATAACCACTGTGTTTTGTACTTTTTAAAGTTTTGTTTTGTTTTGGGATGAGAAGTCTTGGGGCCAGGGAGATAGCTCAGTAGCCTAAGCGCCTGCCTGCGCAGGGTCCTGAGTTTAATCCCCAATACTGTTAAAAAAAAAAAAAAAAGACCAGAAATGAAGTCTTGCCACATTGTACATGGTGACCGCCAGCTTACAGTCTTTCTATCTCACCCTCCCAAGTGCTTTCTACCACATGTAGCTAAGACAACCACTCTTTTATTATAATTATTATAATTATTATTTTGGTACTGGGGATCAAACTCAGGACCTTGTACTTGCCAGGTAGGCACTTAGGCTGCTAAGCTATCTCACTGACCCTATTTTTTATTTTAAAGAGAAAAATAAACAAAAATGTTACACAATTTTGAAACAATAGGAAATTAACAATGGTTAATACATTGCATATTATCTTCAAAGCAGTTGCTCAAATTATAGGATGTAGGCATGCAAAATTGATCAAACAATATAAACACTAACTGTTCTCTTCAATAAACTTTAAAAAAAATTTGTATTGTAACTATCTTAGCTATCTTGTGTGTATCTTTTTTTGTCCCCCTTCTTTTTTCCTTTTTCCCCTTCCCAGTTATTCTTTCCTTTTAGGCAGTTTCTCTTCACAGTATGTACTGTAGATTTTGGTTCTTATTTCCTCTTTCAGTTTCTTACACTAGGAGAACAACTACTCTTAATATCATAATATATTACTGGGTTTCCTTCTAATTTTTTTTTTTTTTTTTTTTTTTTTGGAACCGGGGATTGAACTCAGATCCTTGCATTTGCCAGTCAAGCGCTTATCTTACTGAGCCACCTCCCTGGCCCCTAAATTTTTTCCTATACATACACAAACCAAAACAGTATGTAAGAATCAGAGTCTTCAGCTGAAAGATCAAAAGCTTAGGAACAAAATTGACCCTGTTATGCTGTGGCCAGTTCACTTTATTTCTGTAAGCCTGTATTCTGGTTCATGAAAAGGGCACATTGCTACTCATTCCTATAGAATTGTTAAATAACTGGCTGTGGTTTATGAAGAAATGCTAGTAGTTGGCAAGTACTAAGCATTCAACTATTTGCTATTACTATGCTGCATATATTTAATGTCTCACTTTACCTCAAGCCTAAAATAATTGCATTGATAAGGTGGATCTCAGTGTAGAAAATTTGTTCCCAGTGTGTAATCTCAAAAGAAATCTTCTCTCCCCATACCACAGACTGCTTTTAACCCTGACAGAGGAAGAATTTTCAAGAGCACCCTATACCATAGAGAACAGCAGCCACAGAAGAGCCATCCTTATGGAGCTGGAGCGGGTCAAAGCACTAGGTGTGAAGCCTCCCCAAAATCTCTGGGAATATAAGGTGAACTCTTGACTTTTTTTTAATTGAAAAAAGAATAGAGTATAACATAGCATCATCTCCTTGCCTGCTGTGTAAGTTAAGAACTGATACCCCCAGGTCCACCTTCCTCTCTGGCCCAGCTCCGTTCTTTCAGGGCTGCTGGGCCTGCTGGGCCTGCTCTCCTTCTTACTATGGTGGTGTCCCTAAGCCCAGGAGTGTTGTTTCCCAGGCTTTTAATCTTTACAGGAAAGGCATGAACTATGAGTGTACCCTGCTGTATGTCGCTTTGATTTCTGTGGCTTGAGTTCACTGTTTTTCCCTTGTACTGTATTCCCCTGGACACGTGTGTGACAACGTGTAGATTTCCCTGTTGATAGTCACTGCGTGGGAAGCAGGCTGCCCAGGGCATTCTTGGAAAGCTCTTGAGCTAATGTACAAGGGTTTCTTTATGCTGAACATTGAGGAGTGGAATTAGTAGGTCATAAGTAATGCTTTCATTGTCACCTAAATTCTGGTAAACTAATCTTTAATGTGACTGTGCTGATTGGGTCTCCTTTGCAAGTAGGATTTAATATATACTATAAAAGAAATGCTGTTATAAAATATCTAGAATATACAGACTTAAACTCTAAAAAAAGACAGTATAGAGAAAAATCAGATAACTAATAAACTTATGAGAAGAAATGTCCATTCATAGTTAGAGAAGGGAAAACTAAGCAAACAGAAGAGTTATTTCTCACTTATGCTATTGTCACATTTGACCTTTTACATGAAGAAAGAGGCACTTGTGTGTTTTGAGCATCATAAATTGGTGCAATCTCTCTGCAGGGCACTTTGTCCTAACATTTCAATTTAAACTACATTATCCCTTGATCTGGCATTTCACTGCCTTGTATTTGAAGTGGAGGCAGCATAGCTCAGCAATAAAAAGCAAGGCTAAATAGTTCAGGATAGGGCGAATGTATAGGGTACATGCCGAAATCCCAGCCCTGAGCAGGCTGAGACAGGAAGATCACAAGTCTCAAAATAGAAAGAAAGAGCAAAACTCTGGAGCCACCTGCCCGGGCTCCTTGCCAGCACCATCAGGACATAGCACCTGTGGATCCTCTTGCCTCAGCCTCTCTGTGTACTGAGATTAGAGATGTGCACCGCCATTCCCAGCTTGAACAAGTAATCATTCTTAATATTAAGCAGAGCAAATGGGCACTTGAGTCTGGTCCTGCTGTCAGACCAAGATGAGCTCTGCCTCAGCCCCTTCTTGAGTGTGCACATTCGACAGGTAGGCCAAGATTCCTGCAGCCCCTGTGTCCTGGTGTGCTCTGTCTGAGTGCTGCTTCTTTAGTGCTTTTGTCATAGCAATCTCACTGTGCAGGAGTTGCATTGTTTGGGCCTGGCACTCTCTAGTGCCAGAGCTGCAAACATGGACCATGGCGTGTCTCTCCCTTGTCCTTACTCTGCTCTGACTGCACACAGCAGGCTTTACTCCTGGGGCTTGTGTTCCTTGAGATCATGTACCCTCAAGTGCAGTATTGTTCCCAAGGGGCAAAAATGGGCTCTGGTGGATTAAAAAAATCTGTAAGTAATGACAGTAACTTTTTGACATCTTCCAAAAAGACCACAGTATGTAAATGGACTCATAGTATACCTGTGGCATTAACATTTCACAGTGGTACATACCTGCAATTCCAGCACTCAGGAGGCCGAAGCAGGAGGATCACAAGAAGGCCAGGCCACGTCACAGGCCATAGTGAGTTCAAGGCCAACCCAAATTAGAGTAGACCCTGTCTCAAAAAAAAAAAAATTTTGCATTCAGGGCAATGAAAAAGTGTATTGTAGTGCTGGAGGTATGGCTCAATGGCAGAGTATTTACCTGGTACGCAGGTGGTCCTCCTGGGTTCAGTCCCCTGTAGTCAGTCATCATCACCATCGTCTTTTGACATGACCTTACTGGTCCCTCATGGCATCCTTTCTCACATGTTAAGATGTGCAAGTTACTCTTTTCTGGTCCAGGCCTGGACTCTTCCATTTTACAAGTGGATTTTGTAAAAAAATCTTTCACAACAGAAAATTTCAAATGGCATACAAATACAAAGGGAAGAATGTGTGAGTCTGAGCATATTATTTCATCCCTACATACTTCAGTGTGAATTTCTATAGAGAATCTTTAGAATGGCATTCATCACATTTAAAAATTTAATAGTGAACCACTGATGACATCAGATAAGCTGAATAGATTGAAAGCTTTATTGAGATAGAATTAACACTTAAAGTGTATAGTGTGTTATGTTCTGACACATATGCATACCTGTGAAACTATCACCACAATCAAGAAGGGAAGTACATCCATCTGTCCCCAAAATCTCTTTGTATTCGTCCCTCTTCCTTCTCCCATTGTCGTCATTGTCATCTTACTAGATGTGCAGTGATTTCCATTGTTTCTTTGTTTGGTTTCACTGTGCTGGGGATCAGACCCAAGGTCATGCATGTCAGGTGAGCGCCCTGTCACTGAGCCACAGCGCAGCCCTCCAGGACCATCCCCATATGCCCTTCTCTGAAGACTAATAAGATTAAGCCTCTTTGATGATCTTGTTGCCATCTCCTTCTGCAAAGTGGCCAGTTTACTTGATTCTAAGTATCAGATAAATTAAATCATTTTTAAAATTACTTTTATAATCAGAAAAAAATAAATGTTCATTCATTGTAGTAAAATTTTAAAGATTTGCAAAAATGAGGAAAACAAAAGGAATTTTCCCATAATCTCACTTGAAATTCAGACATGATTGGGGCTGGGTTCAATCCCCAGTTCCACCAAAAAAAAAAAAAAAAAAAAAACCTACATGATTAAATTTCAGCTCTTATTTTTTTTCCTGGTCTGTTCTGTGAGAAGCTTCGACAGTCTTAACTGCTATCGTTGAGTGTTGAGAGCAGGTGATACTCCAGCACGGGCATCTCAGCGCTGAGCAGGGCCCTGCCGTCATGGCCCTGCTACTAAGGAGATCGTCTTACTACCCATCTTCTTAGGCCTCAGATTTCGGTGGTTTTCATTGTGACAGTGCATAGCAAACCTTTGAAGCCTTCTCTAGTTCACTTATTTTCATTAAGTGGTATCCACTTACAGATAAGTTAAATTGATCTTTTCCTTTCTTCCCTTTCTCCCTCCTTTCTTCCCTGTCTTCCTGCCTCAGCCTCCCAAGTAGCTGGGATCATAGGTGTGAGCCACCACAGCTGGCTTTGAGCATTTCAAGGACTGATATTTTTCAGAACTACATTCCCAAAATGTTATGTTCTAAGAGCAGGGCCAATGAGCCAGTCTCTCACCTCTAAGCTGATCTGTGGGTAGACACTGGGTCTTTTTACATTATAGTCCAAAAGATGGATTACTTGGTTTCTTACTGGCATTCATTCATTTTTTTGTGTGTATCATCAAAAGAGCTGATGGCAAAAGCATGCGACCAAGTGGACAGGGAGCTGGCCACTGTGGGTGTAATGTGGCCCTCTGCCTGCTTGTCTCTTGCAGGCTGTGAACCCAGGCAGGTCCCTGTTCCTGCTATATGCCCTCAAGAGCTCCCCGAGACTTGGCCTGCTGTACCTGTACCTGTTTGACTACACGGACACCTTCCTGCCCTTCATCCACACCATATGCCCTCTGCAGGAGGACAGCTCTGGAGAGGACATCGTCACCAAGCTGCTGGTAGGTATGCAGAGTGGTTGGGGTAGAATCATGCTGCTGTCTCTCATTGTGGGTTGGAGATGTGGCTAAAGGCTCCTGTGAGAGCAACAGGCAGGTATCCTGTAACTTCTGCAGGGAGATCGCCCCTCCCCACAAAGGAAAACGAAACCAGACCTTTCCTAGAAGCTCATTGCATAGCAAGAGGAGCAGCAATTCTCTGGACTTAAAATATTAAAAGAAAAAACATAATACATTGCTATTGTTATAAAAGAGGATAGCCTAGGTCTAGACCACACTTCTGGTCTGTAGTGTTTCTCTCTTTTTCTTCACTTTATTCTCTCCTACCTTACTACTTCAAATTAACAACCACAATAAAGTTCAAAACAATTCAATATTTACACAAGAGAAAAACACAAAATTCCCCCAAAGTTCTTCAATGTTTTTTTTCAGTTTTTTAAATAAGAAAATAATAAAAAGCTTATTGTTTCTCAGCCTTTTGGCTAAGATCAAGTGTAGTAATAATAAGCTTTATTCTTTAATAAAACGGGGTGAGGATAGGGAGATAGCTCAGCAGTCTTAAGTGCCTGCTTGGAAAACACAAGGACCTGGGTTTGATCCCCGGTACCATATGCCATGCCAGCCCCAGAACCCCTGGTGTGCCATGCTGGCCACCGAAACCAGGCATGGTGGTG
>NW_004524771.1:1275858-1277490 GCF_000260255.1 Octodon degus | reverse complement strand
TCCAAGATTTGACTATCACAAATTGTGCCGCTATAAACATAGGCACACATATATCCCTATGATATGATGTTTTCAGATCCTCTGGGAAAATTCCCAGTAGAGGAATAGCTGATATAAAGGGGATTTCCAGACCAACTTTTCAAAATAAGGAGTCTCCATACTGATTTCCATAATGGTTGCACCAGTCTACTCTCCCACCAGCAGTGGAGAAGGGTTCCTTTTTCCCCACAGCCTCTCCCAACATTTGTTGTTGGGTGATTTCTTTATGATAGCCATTCTTTCTGGGGTGATATTTATTTATTTTTTAATTTTATTTATTTGTGTGTGTGTGGCCAGCTCAGCCCACCAGGGAGCGGGGCTGACTGGCATGTGGTGCTGGGGGATTGAACCGTGTTCCCTGTGCTTTGCTAAACTTGTTCTAAGTAGGTGCTTTAGACCACTGAGCCATCTCACCAACCCCCACTTCTCTTTAAAAAAATGATTTTTATTAGTATGCTTCTGATGTACACAAAGATCACATTCATCTAAGGCAGTTAGCTGTTATGTAGTATGTCTTGATCCTTTTTCTCCCCCATTCCCTTCTCCTCCTTTCAATCCTTCTTCCCCTCTCTTTATAAAACCTTGGCTTCCATTTTTTCTATTCCTTTTCTTTTCCCTCACACCTTCTTTATTCTCCCCTCCTCAGACCCTTAAGAAATCCTATTTAAGCAATGGATAGAAAAGTAAATTTGTGTTTAGGGGGTTGGTGGTTGTGTTTGTTATTACAGATCTCTCATTCATACATAGTAACCATGTAATTTCAGTAGGGTGTATATGTGTAGGATTTTAATAATTAGGGAGTAAACAGGTGAGAAGAGAACCTTTTATGGGAAGCAGCATCAGGAGCTCATGGGGGATTCAGCAGCCATGTGACAGAAGCTGTTTGTCCAGCAACCAGAACAATAATAGCTTCTCCAGATCAGTGAAAGAAATGAAAGAACTGTTCCAGATAGCCTCATGGGCAAGGGACAGGAGCAACTTAAGCTGGCTTCACTGAAAAGGTCAGCAAGGGTGTGTGAACCCAGAAGCTGTCCTTAAGACCACCTCCCTGTCACAGCCCTGCTCCTACTGCTCCTACCTATGTCGGTCAGTCTCTTGCAGCTCTGATCATGTGGGAGCTTTGGCTGCTTCAGACTTTGGTCTGAGCATTTTAGCAATCCTGTTGGGAAGGAAGCACTTACAGGCTGGGTGGGATGGTGCACCCTTTAATCTCAACACTCAGGAGACTGAGGCAGGAGGCTTACCATGAGTTTAAGATCAGTTTGTGCCACAGAATGAGACTTCGTCTCAAAAATTGATAAAAGTAATAATAAATATTTTAAAGGCCAGCAAGATAGCTCAGTGGACTAAGCACCTGCTTAGGTAAGCACAGGGACTGGAGTTGGACCCATAGCACCAGATGCTGTACTGGCCCCACCCTAGGTGTGCTGAACCACCAAGATGGCATGGTAGCACACATCTATTAATCCCAGTGCTGGGGAAGATGAAAACACAGGTGGATCACTAGGAGTCCAAGCTATGTAGTGAGACCCTGTGCCAAATACATAATAAATATATGTATGTGATATATATATATATCACATATATATATAT
>NW_004524771.1:1254004-1275758 GCF_000260255.1 Octodon degus | reverse complement strand
ATGTGGTGCTGGGGGATTGAACCGTGGTCCCTGTGCTTTGCCAAGCTTGTTCTAAGTAGGTGCTTTAGACCACTGAGCCATCTCACCAGCCCTTAGTACTTATCTCTTAACCATGTGTAATACTCAGCCACTTGCTCTGATTGGGCCAGCCTGGGTCACATGCCTCCCAAGCCCATCAGGATGTGTGGGGTAGAGCAGTGCTCCCCCACCAGCCGCAAGGCATGCATTCACCTCACCTCTGGGGCTGCTTTCAGTCCAACCAGAGATGTGGAGAGGGAGAGACTTAGGACTGGACTAGCTGTGAGAGTGTGTGCCTGGTCTACGGCCATATCACCCTGAATGCGCCTGATCTCATCTGATCTCAGAAGCTAAGCAGGATCAGACCTGGTTAGTACTTGGATGGGAGAGTGTGTGCCTAGCATGCTGAAGCCCCAGGCTCAGTCTCCAGCAACCTTCACCCTCAGAGGAAAGAATGGGAATGGGGAGGCATGGCAGCACTGTCTGCAATTCTAGCTCTGGGAGGCTGAGGCAGAGGGATCACAATTTTGAGCTCAGAGCCGGGGAGATGACTCAGTAGAATAAGTGCTTCCCTGGCACATGCAAGGGCCTGAGTTCAATCCCCGGTTCTGCCAAAAAAAAAAAAAAATTTTTTTTTTGAGCTCAGTTTGGGCAACTTAGTGACTTAACAAGATCCTCTCCTTAAAAGAAAAGAAAAAGAATAGAGGTGGAATGGCAGCACTGACAAAGGTTCTACAATCTGAGGTACAGGATCTCAGGATAAATCCTGAGGGCATTTCACTGACCTTCTCAGACCAAAAAGCTACAACTCTTGTTGCACAGGTCCTGCTTTACCTTGATCTTAACCATCCAGCAGAAAAGTATGAAGACGAAATATAGGAAATAAAGCCATGTTGTTATGTTGAACTGTGGGGGACTCAGGTGAATAATTTCTGACATTGCCAGTTAAACAGAAGACCCAATGCTATTATGGGCTACTGGACTCTTTTAGAATATTTTGCTGAGTTTACACACCTGTAATATTCAATAACGGAACTTAGAACAAATGGGGTATACTGATGAATGTCCATTTTGTATCTGTGTATTCAAAGTGGTTAGGATAGATATATAGTTGCATTCTCTTAATGAATAGAATGATTTGTTTTAATGGTGTTTGTAAATAGGATCTCAAGTCCGCATCTTGTACAGCAATTAACCACTAAGAAGAATATATGCAGTGTATTATTTGTTGAAACTGTACTTCCAATTTGATTTGAAACTGTCTCATTGCTATCTGTTTATCAATAAAATTTTGGAAAAAAAAAAAAAAGAATAGAGGTGGAGACATCCCTAGTGCAAAAACTCTAAAGCTGTTTCCAGAAGAGGATGACTGTGGGGCAGGCAGAAGGAAAATACCTACCCTAGCCTTCCATCCTGATACCCAAGCATTTGGGGGTTTCGTGGCCTTATAATTCAGAGAACCTGACAAGAGTCTCCCTATGTATTTTTATTCAGTAAACTTACACAGAGAATGTGGTTGTTCATGCCCTTTCTCTCCCCTGGCTCTCTGCAGGGTACTACAGATCTTTTGGTAAAGCACACAGAACAACCTGTACCCGTCAGAAAAAATGTTTAAAAATAAGTATGATAAGTGTGACAGCAACAAGCAAGTGAGGTTGGGTACCAGACATCTATGGGCTACATCCTAGGAACTGAAGACAGACTGGTCAGCAAAGGCACAAGTGGCATCAGGCACCTGGGACAGAGGACGAGGTCTCTGCGGCCAAGCAAGCTGCCCTGAGAGGCACAAGAGCCCCAGGGTGAGCCCAAGGTGTCTGAATCACTTTTCTTCTCTTTGCAGGACAGTACCTCAGAGGATGTGGAGCCATTTTTGGAAAGTGTCAACACAGGGGCTGTTCGTGGCCATGTTCTGGCCCCTCATTCCTCAGTTTGTTTGCAATTGTTTGTTTTATTGGGCCCTGTACTTCAACCCAATTATTAACATTGATCTTGTAGTCAAGGAAGTTCGACGGCTGGAAACCCAAGTATTGTGACTGGCGCTGCCCCAGCTCCAAGAGACTCCTCTCAGACCTCCCAGAGCAGGGAGTGACCAAGTGGACTTCCTGTTTTCTATCCCAGTAAACAAGGTGCTGCTTTGTATGTCAAAGGCTTCAATCAGGTCCTCTCTCCTGCCATGGCTCTGCAGTGACAGACTGATAACCAGTACAAGGAGCACTCTCTGTTCAGCCCACAGCAGACGCACTTCCCACCCAGGCCCCTCTTCACAAGATCCTGGGAAGCTCAGGCCTGATGGCTGGCAGGACTCGGGGTCCTTGGATGACACAGTGTAGGTGACGTTCAGAGGCCTCACATCAGCAGGCCTTTCTGCTCTGCCCTCCGTAACTGACAGGCTCCAAGGGCCTAAGACCAGGATTGTTGGGGCTGGGCCTGTCCTGTATAAGTCAAGTTTAGGAAAACAGCGATTAAAATTTTGTCATAGGCCTAGATTGTTACACACAAAAGTATAGAGGAAAACCCAGAATTTGATTGTCAGTTCTCTCCTGTTGCGTAGTTGTTAGGCTTTGGAGTGAAGCTCACAAAGGATTCAGCTTGAGATGAGAATGATTGTGAACTCGTCCTCACTGTTTGCTGTTGTGCAATCACTGAAAGTTTAGAGGGATTGAGTGGGATGCCATGCAATTCGTGGGGTGTAATTCCTGTCAGACTAAGCCGCATCAGGCCACGTAAAAGCATTTTGGAGTGCTGTTGTTTTGTTTTCAAAAATTTAATTTGTAAAATAAATCTGAAAGTTTTTGTTCAAGGAAGCATTTTATAAATTGACCGCACACTGTATAATCTTTATTGCTCTGTCCTGCTGTATAAACACAGGTATAATTACACCCACCCATACTGTAATGATAAACAGCAGGATGAAGGACAGCTTTTCATTTCCACCTAGTGTGAAACAGCATTATGCAGTGTGATCTTGTCAAGATTGGCCTGCTAAGATAAGTCTGCCTCCAAAGTGTGTGACTCCATGAACCATTCATTAACACTTTGTATCTGTGTATGCAGATCTCACTCAAACTTTACATCTGGAAGTTTGAAGAAATTACTTGAAATAAAAATTTTTATACAAAACTTTTATAGAGGGGGAAAAACTGTTTGAAAAATACAAAAAAATAATCAGAGTTACCAGTTTTAATCTACTGGTCAGACTCAAGCTTCCAGCTCCATGTTGGTGTCAGGCCAGTGGACAACCCTGAGGGCTCTTCAGTAAAGAGGAGAATTCTTTATTCTCTGCTTATCAGGTTCTGGGGATGCCTCACTTTACGTGTGTTAAGACGGATGCCCTACCAGAGAAAATGTTCTTTGGACAGAGACACTTTGTGCACGCCTGGTCTCAGACCCTGTGCTGTTACTTAGATAGACTTTCCTGGCTGTCAGAGGTCACAGAGCTGGCACTGGCTACAAGCATGCACCTGGGCCTAGGGCCCACATGGCTAGACTCCTAGAGACACCAGAGTCCTTGCCCAGCCCTGTGGCCTCCCATCTTCCCCTCCTACTCCCACACCCAGCTTCAAAGATGAGTAATACCTAGGTGCTTCAGAAAGGACCATGAAGGAGACTTGGCTGCAGCTAGAGCACACAGGCGCACATGTGCTCATTCCTTACTGCCAGGAGGGCCTGGCATTCAGATGAGGCGCCAAGGTGCCTCACCTCCCTGATGCTCATACTGACAAAGGCGAACTTGAGGCGTCCAAAGGAGTGTCCATGCACACCATGACAGAGAACACTATTTCTCTAAATCCAGGCCAGGAAGCAAAAAGGTGTGTGTGTGTGTGGGGGGGATATTTATAAATGTCTTTATCATAACAACTGATAAAAACAGAAGTGTGTCCAATAAAGAAAAGTTGATCTATAAAATGTCAAAGCTAGGCATGTTAGTACGTGCCTATAGTCAAATTCAAGGTCAGCCTGTGAGACTACATAGTGAGACCCTATCTTAGAGAAACAAAATTCATGGCGTCACCTCAAAAACTACTCCATTGTGTTATTAAAAAGTAATAAGGACTGATGGCAACACACAGTGATGCCAGCAGTGATTATTCTGGATGGTGGGAACTTTTTTTTACCCCTGCGTTATGTTGTGTATTTCATTTTCTGTCTGTCTGTGTCTGTCTGTGTCTCTCAAGCCCAGGAAGCACAGGTGTTTTTTCTTTTCAAGAAGGAACCTTACTGTGTTGCCCAGGCTGGCCTCCAAGGGTCCTCAGTAGCTAGGACTATAGATGTGTGCCTTCCCAACCAGAATTTTTTTGTTTGAGACAGTGTCTTGCTATGTAACTCAGACTGGCCTTGAACTCACTATACAGCCCTGGCTGGCCTCAAACACCTGATCTTCCACCTCACCCCAAGTACAGGGATTATAGGTCTGTACCCAGCTAAGAATACTCTTCAGTGAATTAACACATTAGACTCGACCTTTACGAACATGGATGTTGTGTGACTGTCTTGTTTATTGCCACAACCTAGAATCTGCTACATGGCATTTGTTCACATTTGACCCAGCGGCCATCAGGAGCAGGTTAGAAGACAAAGCCCACCTTTTAATAAAGGTTGAACCTCAAACATGATACTAAGGCCAGGTACACGCACATGTATGAGAGCCTGTGTGGTTGTGGTGTATGCCTATAATCCCAGCACTGGGAAGGCTGAGGCAGGAGGATTATGGGTTTAAAACCAGTTCAGGGTACAAAGAGAGTTTAAGGTCAGCCTGGATAATATAATAAAATCCTGTCTCATTAAAAAAAAAATTGATCTAAGGTGTAGTGTTGCATGCCAGTAATCCAGCATTCTGGGAAGCTGAGACAGGATCACAGCATCCAGCTGGGCCGGGGAGATGGCTCAGTAGAATAAGCACTTCCCTGGCAAGTGCAAGGGCCTAAGTTCAATCCCCGGTTCCGCCAAAAACACACACAACATCCAGCTCACCTTTGGTGACTTAACAAGCTTCTATCTCAAAAAGGAGACAGGGACATTGCATGAAGGCGCTAGGTTTGGTCTCCAGTACCACAAATAAATGAAAATACTAAAATAATCTTGAGACCTTCTGAGACCAGAAATAGTGTGGGAGACATTCTGGCCTTGGATGGGCAAGCATGCCTTCTGGCTCTTGGAAACCACAAGACCATCCTCTCACTATTTCTTTCATATCTTGACATGAGCCTCAGAAATATGATCTCAGTTTAACCTCAACATCCTGACATGAGCCTAAAACGTGTGCTCCTGTCCTCATACCTTGAGTTCCCTCCTGAGTCCGAGGAGCATGCGCAGTAACAGCTTCATGGTACAGGAAAGGAATCCCACAGTGGGCATCATTAGCCCTGCAGCATTGGCGCCCCCTGTGGGCTGTGACAGCCATGCTGGGTATCCCCCAGCCCATGCAATACCACTAACCCCTTCTGATGGGAGAGTGGAGACCCACAGTTGATTGGAAAGAAGTCCAGTCAGTTTTGCCACCCTTGACTATACCCCAAATTCTATGAGATAAGAAGCCAGCCCTGGAACTCAGGTTGTCATTTCTGGCCCGCTCTCCCCTCCATTGTTGAGGGCAGACTCCTACTTGATGCTGCCATTTCTGGGTGCTGCTGGCTTGGACTCTCAAGTGTATTTTTTTTATTTAGGATTTTTTTTTTGTTTTTAATTTTTATTTTTTCCCTGCCCTCCAAATGTACTTTAACCTCAAACCTAAAGCCAGTTGAGACCACTCTGAGGCAAACTCACTTGAGCTTTCTCATCGACCTACTTGTGTTCCTTTAATAAATTTTGGCCTTTCTTACTGTTTCTGTGTGCCCTGCTCAATTCTTTGTTCAAGACACAAAGAACCTGGCTATCGGGTGAGACTGACACAACCATCTGTAGCACTGTGACCTTCATCCAACTGGAAGCCAGTTCCAGGACGGAGTGAAAAACCAAACTAGTCTTGCAGCTTGACCACTTGGCCTTAGTTGCCTCCTGCAAAAAACTGAATGCTGTTGTTCATCAGTGAAAAGGAGCTTTATTTCTTTGTGCAAATGAACATTTCTTGTCAGGCCAGTCAGTTACAAGAAGGAGACTCCTCCCCACATAAAAAGCGAGGGTAGAGAAAATACTTGAAGTTGTATTCAGCCTCGGAGAAGCAGTTAGCAATGTTCTTGTCACACTCACATAGGAGTTCTTGGCATTTGTTCTCTGCAGGTCCTAGAAGAAGTGAGGAAACAGGTTAGAGCAGGGACATGCAGAAAGTCCAGGGTAAATGTCAGAGAAGCCAGTCCAAAGCTGGAGGCCGGACAAGTCATGAATTGTATTTGTTACACTTGAGATCACCATGTGCTGTCCATCGACATGACCACAGGAGCTGTCAGCTTTAGGGAAAAGGAATGAAGGGACCAGGGTCTAAAGCACACAAACTTTTGATTTCTGTGTCAAGGTTATTGTTTCATTTAGATAAAAAGACAATAGGCTCAGGGCAGCCATCTGGGTTTGCAATGCCTGCTCTGCCACTATTGAGCTTTGTTATTGCCTTTGTCTGCTGGCTGTCTGTCTCTGTCTCTCTCTCTCTCTCTCTCTCTCTCTCTCTCTCTCTCTCTCTCTCTCTCTCTCTCCAGGTTGCCACCTAGTTCACGCTGGCCATGGACTTGCTATGCAGCCTAGGCTGCCCTCAATCTTATAGCAGTTTTCCTGCCTCAGCCTCCCAAGTACTAGGATTATAGGCATGTACTGCCATGCTGAGTTCACCTATCCTTTGTGAGGCTGAGTCCTCCCATAAAATGGGGACACTGCTGGGATGTGACTCAAAAGTAGACTTTGCCTAGTATTCTCCTGGCTGTGGCTTCATTGTCCGGCACTGAGGAACAAAAGTTAATAAACAAAAAGGAAGCATTCTTTACTTTGCCCGTTATTGAGCAGCCAGGGTGAGAAGATGATGGAATTCCCCCACAGAGGCTTAGCACAGGACACAGCCTCGGTCTGCGCCGGCCCCCACCTGTGTTTCTCAGCCCCCTTCAGGTCTCCTCTAGGTGCTCCTTTGAGAAAAGCAGAGTAGGGCTGGGGGTAGCTCAGTGGTAGAGCATTCTCCTAGCTCACATAAGGCCCTGGGGTCCAGCCCCAGCACTGCAAGCAAAGAATGGCAGCTTGTCTTAGTAAAAACTGTGTAGTAACAACTGGGTTCTCCTGCATGTGTGTCACAGACAAAGGGCTGCCACTTACAGATCAGTATCCTTTGGCTTGAAAATTCTAGTACTCCATAGAAAGCCTCATTTGTGTGGCTCAGATTCTGTAGTCTTCAGGTCATATATTTGTCAGTCAGTGGGCTCAGCAGCACCAAAAGGGGACAGAGTGGTAGGTGAGGGACTGACTCAGGCCATTCTGAGTGTCATCCCTCCCGGCCCTGTCATGAGCTGAGCTGGTTAAAGGAGTTAATCTGCATGGTTATACATAGGGCTTCCCAAACTTGGGCAGGGCAAAGGCAGCATCAAGACTACTAAAATCCCCCTCCTCTTCATTTGTTCATTCCTTCACTCATTTGTTTATTTATTTGCAGTGCTTTGGCTTGAACCCAGAATCTCACACCTGGAAGTCTGTGTTCTATCACTCAGCTGCCTTACTAGTCCCTCTCACTTATAATAGGTATTATTAAAGAAATAAATGACACTAAATAAAGCCTATCCCTGCCATAAGTGGAAAACCAAAGTCTTATACTATAAGAAACAAAAATATACTAAGCAGCAGGGTATGATACCTCATATCTATAATCCCCAGCACTCTGGGGAGGCTGAGGCAGGAGGATCACAAGTTTTAGTCCAAGCAGGACAATTTAGTGACTTGAACAGACTTTGTACCAAAATTTAAACATTTTTTAAAAAGCTAGAGATGTAGTTCAGGTCTTGAATTCTATCCCTTGCATCCCTTTACCCCCTCCCCCTCATGAAGTATAATTTCAATAACAAAAACAAGAGCCAGGGGGCTTGGGAGATAGCTCAGCAGCATAAGCACCTGCCTGGCAAGCACAAGGTCCTAAATTCAATCCCTGGTACCACATGCCATGCCGGCCCCAGATCTGGACATGGTGGCACATGCCTGTAATCCCAGCACTCAGGAAGCTGAGAGAGGAGGATCAGTATGAGTCCAAACTGCATAGTGAGACCCTGTATCATTAAAGGAAAAACAAAAACAGTCAGGCATAGTGATGTACACCTGTAATCTTGACACTTGGGAGGCTGAGGTATGAGGATCACTGTGAGTTTGAGAACAGCTTGAGCTACATAGTGAATTTACAGCTAGCCTGAACAACATGGTGAGACATGTCTCCAAAAACAATAACAATGAAGACCAATCCAGATAAAATTCTACAGAAATCACTTGGGAGGCTGACTCAGGATTGTTGTGAGTTCGAGACTAGCCTGGGTATAGAGTGAGCTGAACTGTAGAGTGAGATCCTGTCTCAAAAAGGCAACCAAAAAAAGAAAAAAAAAAAAAAAAAACCAACCAAACAGGAAGGAAGGAAGGAAAAGGAAAGGAAAGGAAAAGAAAGAAAGATCTAGTGAGATGCTCATGCCTCCTTGTAGGGTGTGAGCCTCCAAATCAGTGTCTTGATTTAAAAACAAGAGAAAGATGAGCAAGCAGAAGGGAGGTTAGCGCCTCCAATAGCATGTCACAGTGCATATACTTTCTCTTTCTCTTGTGAAAATTAACACAAGATTGAAAGCAAAGAATCTCACTTCACTTTTAAGCTTCTCCCACTCTTAAAGCACTAGAAGCTTGAGGCGCCAGCCTGGGCAGTTTAATGACTTAGCAAGAGCTTGTCTCAAAAATAATTTAAAAAATTACAAGAGGCTGGGGATAAAGCTTGGTGTAAAGAGCCTGAGTTCAATCTCTTGAACTGCAAAAACAAAAATTTTAAAAAGGAGCTGGGTATGGTGGTGCACCCTGTAATATCAGCACTTAGGAGGCAGAAGGGAGAAGACCATGAGGGTTTTTGGTTGGTTGGTTTGTTTTTTGTTTTTAACATGGTCTCACTATGCAGTTTAGACTCATAGTGATCCTCCTGTCTCAGCCTCCCCAGTGCTGGGATTACAGGTGTGTGTCACCACACCCCATTTCAGGGCCAGCATGGCATGGGGTACCGGGGATTGAACTCCAGTCCTTGCACTTGCCAGTTATCACCCCAGCCCCAAGATCATGAGTTTGAGGTCAGTCTGAGTTATATAGTGAGACTGTCTCAAAAACAAGAACAACAATAATTACTATTCCTGCTTTAAAAAAAATTAAGTCAAAATCCCTGTAATATAAAATTTACCACTTTGTCAGTACTGTTTAGTACATTTATAGTGCTATGCATTTATCTACTTCTAAGACATTTCTATCAATTCAAAAGAAATCCTGTACTTAGGAAACAGTCACTCCTCGCTGCCCTTGCTTGAGCCAGAGTCCCTGGCCGCCAACAGTCTGCCTGCCATCCACAGGGACCTGCCATCCACAGGCAAGTGGATTATAGGCTCCATCTCACAGTGGAGTCCTAAGACCTTTTGGCAGGCAGATGCTATGTTCCTGAGCTGTCTCCCCAGCCTTAAGAAGACCTTTTGGCCCTAGTGTTTTCAGGCTCAGCACCACATTCTTAAGCTTCATCCATGTGAGAGTAGGGCTATTTCACTTGCTTATTGACATAGTACTTAGAAAGTACTTGCACAGGCACTATTATCTCTCTCTCTCTCTCTCTCTCTCTCTCTCTCTCTCTCTCCACACACACACAGCCTCATACAAACTAGGTGAATGCTCTACCCACTGAGCAAAATCTAACATGGGACCCTAGTACAGGGTAAATTCCCAGTAATACTTGCTGAGTGAATTCACAAATGCCATGCTTTATTTCCAATACTCACTCAAACCCAATAACTGCATTTTATTATTCCCATTTTACAGATAAAAAAGCAAGGTTCAGAGTTCTCCAGTTACTTGGCCAAGTTCATTGAGTTGGAAAAGGGTGGACCGAAATCTTATCCAAGGATCTCCTTCAAGTTATTTAGAAGTATTGTAGGCTGAACCTATAAATATCATAGGCATGGCTGCGCCCTCAGAAGCCAGAGCAAAAGACAACTGTGGCTGGAGGTGCATTCCCTGAAGGTCAGGCTGTAGGATACAGCAAGGGCTACACCCACATACTTCCCCTAGGGATGAATGCAATAATTGATAGGCATCAGTCACCCTGGGTGGAGGACAGAAACATCTGTAGCTCATCCCTTCCAGCAAAGTCCTCCTAGGCCCACGTGCGCTGGCTATGTGACTTGCTTCCCCATGTGACCCCCACTTAACCAATACTTTTAGGCAACTATACTCATAGTCTTAGTGGTTGACCATAGTCTTGTCCTACCTTATACCTACCTTGTGATTTTCCATTGGCTCAATAGTATCTAAGTGGTTGTATTTGTAATCCTACCAGTTAACCTTAACTTTATCCCACCTTATACCCACCTCACCTCTTGGTTTTACTCCACAACTTGCCCCTGAGAAGTAGGCTCATGTGATCAATATCACCTAAGCAACTATACTCATACTCTTCTTTGTTGACCTTAGTTTTGTCCCACTTCACACCCGCCTTGTGATCCTTCACTGGATCAATGTTACCTAAGCAACTACAGTTTGGGAGTTACAATATTTCCCTTATATTATTTAGATTATTTGGAGGTCCAGTAGCACCCCTATACCACCCTGATCCTATTCTTCCTGAGCAAGAAAGAGTCTTTCAAAAGCATGACTTAGACTCCCTGATCCCTATTTTTAGGAATTCAAAGGAACCATGTTGTTCAAGAAAAATAAAAATCTAAAAGGAAAAATAGCTCCAGTGGGTTAAGCTTAAAATTAAAGACAGCTAGTAAATATGATTACAGGCTCAAATTTTTTAAAAAATTGTTTGTCAGGTCCATAAATGGAAAATGGGACAAACCTGTAATTAAATAAACAACCATGTTTAGAATATCTCCAAACAGAGTAAGAACATATTCTTAGCCCCAAAATGTCTAATAGATACCTTGGTTCATTGCATTTGCTTCAGGGAGGACAGTTCTGTAAACAGGTGCAGACTAAACCAGCAAACACCACCAACACTTCCTAAACATGACTTTCCCATGGGTGGGAGCAGTGGAACACACCAAGCGATGGGGAGGGGAAAGATCTCCAGTAGACCTCCCCACAAGGCCCATCCTACCTCCTCTTTGACATGCCAGAAACAGGCAGTCTGGGGACAGTCACTCCCTCTCCCCAGGCCTCAGTTTCCCTGGCTCTAAATGAGACAGTTGGATAAGATGATGCCTCGGGCATCCTCTTATGCCAGCTCCTCATTGTAAAATCACCCTCACCTTCCCTACTCCAGGACAGGCCCAGTCTTCAGAAGCTGCGGTTTAGTGGACACTTACACAGTAAGTAGACAGAAGGAGTAGGAAAGGAAGGGAATACCCACCTCCAGTCTATCTAGGACTAAATGATGTTAAATAAAGTTACCAAGACTACCCAAAGGAGATAGAAGAGACTATTCAGCAAAGGATGCTGGGACAACTGTCTATTCACAAAGAATAAAATTAGCCCCCTTCATTTCATTTATAAAAATTAAATCAAAGTGGGCCAATAATTGGGGTATTGTGCTGTACACTTGTAATCCCAGCAGTGTGGGAGGCTGAGGCAGGAGGGTTGCAAGTTCAAGTCCAGCCTGTGTAATTTTGTGAAACTTTATCTCAAAATAAATAATTTTAAAAGGGCTGGGAGCCGCTTATGGTAGCACATACTTATAATCTCAGCACCTTGAGAAACTGAGGCAGGAGAATCACAGGTTCAAGCCCAGCTTAGGCAATTTAGCAATTTAACATGACTCTGTCTAAATCTAAGAGTTAAAACTATTAGGATAAAACATAGAAGTAACTCTCGGATTTGGCTATGGATTTTTAGACGAAAAATCAAAAATAAGAGCAATGATAGATAAAATAGATAAATTAGTTTTTAAAAATTTTTAAAAAGCACATCAAGATTGTTTATGAAAACAATCTATGGAATGGGAGAAAACATTTGCAAATCACAGATCTGACACAAATTCAGAATTCAGGGTATGAAAAACTTACAATCCACCACAAAACAATACAATAAAGATGGGCAAAGCACCTGAACAGATGTTTCTTCAAAGAAGACATAAAAATGGTGAAGAAGCATGTAAACACACTCAACATCCCAGTCATTAGAGCACAGCAGCCACTCTGGTGGCTGAGCCAGGAGGATAGCACTTCAAGGCCGCCCAGGCCTACATGTGAAAACTTGTCTCAAAACAAAATTAAAAGGACTGGGAGGGTAACTCAATGACAGAGCCCTTCTTCAGCATGTGCAAGGACCAGGGTTCGATCCCTAGCAATGCAAAAAGAAAAGGAAAGAAGGAAGAGAGGGAGGGAGGCAGGACAGAAAGGAATGTAAAATGATCTCTGTACTGTGAAAAACAGCTTTGTGCTTCCTCAAACAAGAGCCTGTAACCAAGCATGCCCACTGGTGGGTGTAGACACCAACTAACTGAAAATAGGTACTCTAATGTTTTTATGAATGTTCTTGCCACCTGTAGGCATAGTAGTGCACAAAAGGTGAAAACAATTCAATTATCCATCTTCACATGAATGAATAAGCGAAACGTGCCCAATCCAAACAATGGAATGAAAATTGCTCATAAAAGGAATGAAGCTGAGCATGCTGGTACATGCCTATAGTTCCAACTCCTTGAGAGGCTGAGGCAGGAACACCTCAAGTTTGGGGCTGGTCTGTGCAATTTAGAAACACTTTGCTTCAAAAATGAAAAAGGAAGGGGGCCGGGGAGATGGCTCAGTAGAATAAGCGCTTGACTGGCAAACGCAAGGATCTGAGTTCAATTCCTGGTTCCGCAAAAAAAAAGAAAAAAAAGAAAAAGGGAGCTAGGGAGATGGCTCAGTAGAATAAGTGATTGCCTGGCAAGTGTAAGGGCCTGAATTCAATCCTCAGTTCCTGCTTAACGAAGCAACAATACACGGTACAGAACAGATGAAGTTAAAAAACACGAAGCTAAGCAGAAGAAAGCAGACATAGAAGACCACATAGCGTATGATTCTACTTACATGAAATCTCTAGATTTAGTAAATTCAGAAAGAAAAACCTCATGTGTAAAGTTGCAGGCTGCTGGTGGGAGGGAGGAATAGGGGAACGGGAACGGGGCAGGAGAAGCCGCACACTAAAGGCACCCTGCCTCAGGTAAATTTAAAAGCAGGGATATAATTTTCCCCGAAAAGCACTGGGATATAGTTTGCAGTTTCAGCTGTACTATTATCCCAGCATTCAGGAGGCTGAGTCTGGAGGATCCCTACAAGTTTGAGGACAGCCTGGGTTACACAGTGCATTCAAGGCCAGACTAAACTAGCTTTGAGACCTTCTCTCAAAACAAACCAACAAACAAACTCCTCTTCTTACTGCTTTATATAAAAACCAGTAAAGTTGCTATGGGGGACGCAACATATTTTAACTGCAGTCTGTTTCATTTTAACTTTAGAAGTAGTTGGTTATGTACAATGTACACTATAGTGTTAGATGTATTGTCGGGCAATCATCTTCAATATATACATATTTCTTGCAGTCTAAGATGAATAGTAAATAGACAGATACACAGGTTTTTCTTCTTTTCTTTTCTTTTCTTTCTTTCTTTCTTTCTTTCTTTCTTTCTTTCTTTCTTTCTTTCTTTCTTTCTTTCTTTTTTGTGGAACCGGGGATTGAACTCAGACCCTTGAGCTTGCCAGGGAAGCGCTTATTTCTACTGAGCCATCTCCCCGGCCCTCTCCTTTTCTTTTTTAAAAATGGAATCCCACACTTTATTTCTGCTCTTCCCAAGACTCCAAAGAGGCTTTAATTTGTTACCTACAACTATAATCTTTATTTTCTTTAAATTAATTTTTATTAGTACTTTTTTTAGGCAGAATTAGATGCAGGTGCAGATCCCTTCCTGGATAAGACTAAGAACTAGAGCATCTCTGTTTTAAAAGGAATCAAAGCTGGGGCTGTCACTCAGTGGTGGAGCTCGTTGCTAGCATGGGTGAGGTCCTGGGTTCCATCCCCAGAGCCACAGACAAATCATTAATTAAAATAAATAGAAGTCAGTCAATATTAGAAATCTGTGAAAGCTGAAGGAGCATGGAACTGAGACTTTTTCTCCACACAGTTAGAAGGATTGAAAGAGGAATAACCTCTTCTGCTCGGGGGTCCGGGTCGGTTAGAGCTACCCTCACCACTCCCCTGAATCCTGAACATCGTGGAGTGTCCCTGTGCCGCCCCCCCCCCCCCCGAGGTCTGTGCTGGGTCTACCACTGCAGGCCATGCAGTGCATGAAGCACCACCTCGTGGTCCTGTCCTCCTCACAGCACAAAGACTTGATTTCTGAGCTCAACTTATTAATGAAAAAACTGAGGCTTAGAGAGGTGGGGACAGGCTACATTCACACAGCTAGAAATGAACTATGGCAGGATCGGAATCACTGAGTCATTGAGAGGCAGGCCAGGGTTTGCCAACTCAGGAGTCCCTGGGGCAGGCAGCCTTTTTTTTTTTTTTTTTTTTTTGGTGGAACTGGGGATTGAACTCAGGCCCTTGCGCTTGCCAGGGAAGCGCTTATTCCACTGAGCCATCTCCCCAGCCCCAAGGCAGCCTTCACGAAGGACATAAAACACAGCCTGAAGCTCAACTTGCAATATGATCATCCTACTTTTAATAAAGGAGGGCAGAGTGGTTAGGGAAGGGGAAGGGATTTCCTGGGGTCTAAGCTGGTAAGTGGTGGGGAAGCCCCCGTGAGTCTCCCCTGGCTCAGGCCTAGGAAGGAAGACCAGTGAAATGAACACTCAGGGCTTGGGCTCCATCCGAGTTTCTTTTCCACCCCAAGCACACTAGGCTAGGACCCAGCGAGGACTCCAGACCTCCCAGCACAGAGTATCTGGGTTAGTGCCTCAGAGCCACAGCCCAGGGGGGCCCTCACACCGTGCCAAGGTCGTCCACCCAGCCAAACATGGTGTATTTCATTTTATTTGGAAACATTGCAAGGTAAGTGATAGGATCAGTGCTCTTCACCCTTAAAAGCTTCATGCTGTGTTTTCTTTTCCTAACATTTAACTTGCAAATAATTCGTGAAGATATTTTCTTTGTAAAACAGAAACATATAGAGGTCACAAAACTGCTTCTACCACTGCTTCCCTCAGCTGCTTTTGTCCCTAGCAACACTTAGGAACATCCTCAGTTCAGAGCGTATCCTTACACAGCCTTTCTGAGCTTTGTCTTCTTTTTCTTTATTTACTGAGGCAGTCTTGTTATGTAGTTGAGGCTGGCTTTGCGCTCGCTATGTATCCCAGACTGGCCTCAGACTGGGAATGCCTCAACCTCCTGCCTCAGCCTCCTGAGCACTGGGATCACAGGCTTGTACCACCATACCTGGCTTTTTATGTTAATATTAGCTACAGAAAGTAGTCCGGTACCATTTTGCAACTTTCTGTTATTTGTTAAATACAAATAATGCTGTATGGAAGAGTAATTCTGCAGTTTATGTGTTGTTTTGCAGTGCTGGGGACTGAACTCAGGGCTTTGTGCATTCTAGCAAGTATTCTACCTCTCAGACCTACATCCTCAGCCCTTAGTTTTAAAATTATTTACCTCGACAGGGTCCCATTAAATTGCCCTCTAGCCTCAAACTTTCTGCCTCAGCCTCCGAAAGAGCTGGAATTGTGGTGTGAGTCTCTGCATCAGGTGCAGTTTGTTCATACACATCTTTCTTTCCATGTGAGCACTCTTTGCCAGGCATGTAGGATATTCCATAGCATGGTTAGATCATGGGTTTATTTCCCAGACCCCTGGTGATGGGCTTTTAGGCTGTTTATACATGGAGTCATGTATAAACTATTTTATCCAGTCCCCAAAGAAATGTTTTGGAGTGTGTGTGTGTGTGTGTGTGTGTGTGTGTGTGTGTGTGTGTGTTTCAAGTGTGTGAATGATCATTAAGATAAATCCAAAGGGTGTTCCCTGCCATGTTATTACAGTAAGGGCACCGGTGTCATCAGGCTTTCCCAGGACATTCCTGGCCCCCTGGGGTTGACATACATGCAGTACTGGGGACTCACCACACTGGACCTGGTTATCAACACACTCCCAGGAGTAGCGGTCCATCTTGGGGCTGCAGCCAGCTTCCTCAGCACGAGTGTAGCAGCAGTCATGGTAGTGGCAGCACCTGTGGGTGTCATATGGGCAGGTGGGTCACTCTCCTGGCTGTCCTCCCTTGCTGGAATGATGGGGGAGGAAAGACCTCCCAGGAGCTTATGTCCTCTGCTTAAAGTTTTGTCCTTGAAATCCCAACCTTTGTGCCTATGTGCCCTGCACAGCCCCCATCTCAGGCCATGCAGGAGGTGGTCTGCCACTGCCTGCCTCACTCCGAGGCTCTGAGTTCCAGCTACCAGGCCTCTTCTGTTCCTGGAATGAGTCATGAGCCTTTGATTCTGTCCATGTGGGACTCTCTGCCTGGGACAACTGAGATGGGTCCCCATCCCCATCTGGGGATGTCTTCCAGGCCTTCCCAGCCTGCAACAGTCTCATTGTTACACCAGCTCCTGAAACAGGATCTCCCCACGGGCATCTCACAATAAGGCCTCAATAAACCTTTACTGTTCAACAGCTCCCTAAAGAGCACTCAGGGGCTGGAGAGATGGCTCAATGGTCTAAAGCACCTGCTTGGAACAAGCTTGGCAAAGCACAGGGACCACGGTTTGATCCCCCAGCACCACATGCCGGCCAGCCACGCCCCCTGGTGGGCTGAGCTGGCCACACACACACACACACACACACACTAAATAAATGTTAAAAAAAAGAGCACTCATACCTGTTATTCTTCATTCATTCATTCATTCATTCATTCATTCATTCATTCCTTGAGATTCTCCCCATCTGCCACCAGCCCCACTCCCCTGAACCCTCAACAGAGTGTGTCAGAGTGGCCAGTCAGCTGTTGCCCCAATTTCAGGAAGCCCCCAGCCTGGGAAAGAGACAGGCAGGCCACCAGACACATGTGTGGTGAGAAGTGCTGGGATGCAGGGGACACTGGGAGCCCACAGGAGGTGGCAGACCCAAGGAGGCTTTAGGAAAGACTGCGGAAGTGCATGGGTGGTAGTGAGTCCTCCCAAGGCTAAGGGGAAAGTCATGCCTCTTGGGGACAATCACATCTGAGATAGTCATGAGGAGGCCACATAGTTCTGTAGGAAATCATAAACAAACAAATTCCTGCGACCTTTTACTCATCAAGAGTATGATTTGTATTTTCTCCTAAGGCAGTTAATGACTTAAAAGTGACTCATTAAAAACCATGACTCTTCAGTTGAGCCTACAGATGCCCAAAAGGTATCTCACAGTAGAACAAAGCTCGATTTTCCTTTTGTAAAACTCTGGGTTTCTTAGCTCTAAATTTACATATGCAATCTCATCCCCCTGAAGGACTGAGAGACTTAGAGGGATGTCCAGATCTCTACTGCCCAACATCTGCGGTCATTTTAGAGCATCCCAAGACTGGAACTGCCCCACAAGTCACAAAGACTCAAGCTGAGCTATGGTACCAGGACTGAGACTGCGGCTTCCCCGACACCAGACCACAGCAGCCACCCCATAAAACTGGCTTCTCAGATCCAGGGACGTCCTCCTCTAGCTATAACCCAGCCTGGAGCTCTCTCCTCATCTTTTAACCTTTCAGTTAAGACTCTTTTCCTGCAAATTTGTGCTTTATTTATTTTTTTTATTTGCACTATCACTCAAGGCAGAGGTTGTACATGTGAGTCCAGCCAGGTCACATGGGTTCAAATCCCAGCTCCCATACCTTGCACTCTGTGCAGCCCCAGACAAGAAACTTAATAGCTCTGAGCCTCAGTCTCCCTGTCTATGAAATAGAGTTGTTGTGCAGGGATCCTCAGAGCAGTTCTATGCAAGTCTTGTTATCTTTATATTATTTTTCAGGTGGCATAAAACCCCATGGCCAGGTCAGAGGCAGCTGGGGCCAGATGTGTCTGAGCGTGTGGTAGTGCTCTCCCAGAGTTCACTGCACTCTGAGGGGACTAAGGCAGGAGCCACACAAGTTGAAGTTCAGCCTGGGCAATTGAATGACTTGCAGAGACCCTGCTTCAAAATGACAAATAAAAATGGGCTGGAGATGTAGCTCAGTAAGAAGGCCTTGAGTTTAAAAAAAAGAAAAGATATTTCTAAGATAGAAACTACCATTATAGGACAGTGTACCAACAACTCTTAGGCCCTTAATCTATTACTCATTAAAATATGATTTGTGTTCTCTTCTGAGGCAGTCAGAGACTTAAAAGCTGCTTTTGCTAAAAACAAAACAAATAAATACAACAAAACTAAAAAGCATGACTCAGTTGGGCCAACAGGTGTCCAGGGGTAACTAAAAGCAGAACAAAGTTTGACCTTTATTTGTATGTCTCTCCCCATTCTTTTTATTAAGTTAATTGGTACGATTTAGACATACATAAAGCTCATATTCATCACAGGGAATTTGTTCCTGTATATGGTATATTTTGATGTCACTTTTTTCTTGTATGTCTCTTATAACTTTAAAATTTGGTCCAGATCCCTCCTCAATCCTGCTGATAGGCATGTTAATCATTTAGGGAGTGTCTGTCTGAAAACTGGTAATACAAGGTTGATTAGCCCTAAATTTACATAGCGTATCTCATCTCTCTTCAAGACTGAGGACATCAAGATAATAGGTTTACACAGGGATAGTGAGCTACTGATGGGCCCCCAGAGGGCCTCATTCATTGCCCTAAACCCATGTCACCTTGGATCCCAGCAGAGCCTCCATAAACTGAGACTTCTCCAAGAAGAAACAGCTACCTCATGGTCCCCTCAAGCAACAAGGACTTCTTGAGCGCCATTGTGCAAAACCAGAACTGAGAGAACGATCAAGCCGACCTTTGCCTACCTCAGCCCCTCTGAAAGAATAGGTCTTGTTGCTTTGCTAATTTGGCTCAAGTGAAGACTCCTCTCCTTGTTTAACTTCTTTCTAACCCTGCCGAATAAATCAGCCTATGCCACTCACTGACATGAAATGCTTTTCTGCTGCAGTGTTAAGAACCTCCCTAGGTTGGATCTCCCTAGGGAGGTCCTTGGCTTCTTGGTCACAAAACCCAGGAGGCCCTCTGCCTGCAGAATGATTCCATAGCATGCTAGGATCTTTCTGGGACAAAGCCTGACTTCAGTTTTGTATGTTTTCTTAGAGTCTCTAACTATTTCAGGGGTTGAGTGGGGCTTCTAGTGTGCGCCCAAGTACATACTTACCAGTCAATGGCATCCTGGGGCTTGCCGTGGCCACCCAGGCCACAAAAACAGCCATATTTAGCATAGAAAATGGGATGTCGGGGTCCAACACAAGACACGGTACTTGCCAGTTCCAATATCCCACGCCGGTACACATGTGACCTTCTGGATGCTGGAGGGTAAACAAAGGTTAGGTCAGGACTCCCCTGGTCCTAGGGAAGGGCACAGGCCTGAGATGGGGCAGGTACTGCAGCCTGGTTGGGTTCAAATCCCACTTCCTAACTGTGTGATGTGGGACAAATTATGAACTTCTTTGTGCCTCAGTTTCCTGATCTGTGAAATGGAGGATAAGGTGACCTAACTCACAGATCAAAGGAGATAGTGCGCACAAAGCTTCTGGCATATAATAAGTCCTAACTGTCATGACTGTTGATCCTCCAGGAAGGGAAAATGAGCCAAAGATCACATAGCATGAGCGATCACACCACCGGGCCTTTGCACGGGCCACTCCTTCTAGTGGAATGCCCTGCTTTCCAACCCTTCCCTGCAAGTCTAGACATACTCACACGGCCAATCACGCACCAAGTGTTTGTGCTGCCTGTGCTGGGTACTTGGGCATCAGAGTTAAACAGTATTTTTCTGTCATCAACGTAGGTGCCTCTGGGGACTTCCCAGTCCCTGGGCCCCATCCCTCTCCCTGCCTCAGAGCCTGTGCCCAAGAACAGCTTCCCTTCAGTCAGGGAGGGCCCCAGCCTAGGTCTAACATCTCTTTGGTTCTTGGCACAGCATAGACACATAGCGGTACCCCATAGTTAGGACTGGGACTCTTGCAGCTGACAGATGAGAAGGAAGAGGCTCCCACAGCCCACAAGTACCTGAGCTGAGGTGTCAACCCAGGCTCTGATTCATAAACCAGTGCTCCTTTCTTCTTCCCTGCTCAGTAATGGCAGGGAAGGAAGAGGCCTGATGGGTACCAGAGCGGACAGACACAGTAGCAGACAGAGATGCATGCCAGAAGTAGGCTGCCCACTGTCCAGGGACTGAGGGCAGTAGAGGTTTGTGCCTGGCATTGGCCAACATGGCTTTTCATAACCTCTCCCCCACCTATTTTTGAGGCACGGGGGGGGTTGAAGCCAAGGCCTTTGCACTGAGTTACACCCCCAGCCCCTTTTTAAAATTTTGTGACATGGCCTTATTAAGTCATTAAATTGCCCAGGTTGTGTCCAAGCCTGTGATTTTCCTGCCTCAGTGTTCCAGAATGCTAGGATTTATAGGTGAGCATCACCGTGACTGGCTCTTTCATCTCTTATTTGAACAGTTCTTTTTTTAAGGAAGCTGGACTAAATGTAAATCCAATTGTTTTTTTTTTTTCCCAGTGGAAAAAAGTAGCTTATATGTGTGTGTGGGTAGAAATGTTTCAAGAGAAAATGTAAAGAAGAAGTTAGGAGTTCCAAATGTCATCTTCCTCTCTGAGTGACTGGTCCTCACTCTCCCAGAAGCCCACATATCTGCCTCAAACCTTGCATAGCTCTCATGAGCTATGGACACTGCTCAGAGGCCCTGCTGCACCCCAAGGCACAGGGAGGGGTCACTGCTACCTCTCCAACCTCCGTGCTCCTGCAGCAGGAATCGTGCACCGTCCTCATAGTTATACCACTGAGCCCTCCGACTTGGGCAGTTCTGGTGCACCTCCTAAGGTCTGTGACCTCTGGGTCCACTGTTGTGGCACACACTCACCTAGGCACACTGCATGAGGCCCCTGTCCCAACACCATCCCTGATACTCTCTGCCTGCTGTCACCCCTACCCCTGACCCAAGCACTCTATCTCAGGGCCTAGGAATAACCAGGCTTTGTGGCCCCAGCACAGAGTGAACACCCATGTTGGGTTTGGAACCAAAGAAAACACTCCCTTTGTGCCAACATAGGCGGGTGGGTCAGGCTGGGTCTGTTTGCTGTCTGTCCTCGGACAGCCTCACAAGCAGACAACCTCTTCTGGAAGTGCTGGGGCTGGTGGGCACCCACTGGCTCCTGGGCTGCATGCATGTGTACATGTACACTTCTGTGCCTGTGTGTGTCTCAGCTTGCCTTGGGGCTGTCCCAAGTGTCCCCTGGTTGTATACACATGTGCTCCCCTGGATGTACCTTTGCTGATCTGCAGCATGGATCCTTGTACAGCCACCTGAGTGGCAGGGAAGGCTGGTCCTGGTCCTGTGCCTGGGTGTCTCTGTGCTTGAGGTGTCCGTATATTGGCTGACTATATTTGTGCTTCCTAGGAATGGGCAGTCACAGGGCACCTCTCTGTGAGAGGGGTCAGGAGAATATGTTATTTGCTCAGTTGCTTCTGTCTCTGCTTCTCCAAAACCCTGGAGTCGGGGCTGGTGAGATGGC
>NW_004524771.1:1232546-1253779 GCF_000260255.1 Octodon degus | reverse complement strand
GTCTACTTGGACTCTACAGACAGGAAGCTGGATGGTCAGAGGAGTGCGAGCTGCTCTGGGTTGGAGGATTACAAGCAATGGCAAGTATGCCCAGGGAGTGACAAGGCTAGGTCTGAGAGCCCGGGTGAGGTGAGTGGGTGACAGAGCCGGGAGAGGACTAGGGCACAGCGTTTCTGGGTGCCTGGAAAAAGATGAGTGGTTGTGCACCAGAAGACAGGGGAGTCTGCGGAGGTCCGAGGGAGCCAGCTCCATACTCACCCTCGCTGGCTTCGGGTCCAGGCCCTGGCAGCAGCAGCAGCAGCAGAAAGAGTGGCAGCATTCTGGGTGGGAACGGATTTAGCGGACCCATTGCTGGGTGGCAAGTGTGGAACTGTCCGGCCGGCCAGTTTAATCCCGAGCCGGGCCAACACCCCCTTCGGGCTCCGCCCTGGGCCTCACCTTCCCCGGGAGGTGGGCCGGGCGGAGCCAGCGGGGGCGGGCACCTGGGGCTTAGTGGAGCTTCCTCCACACTTCTGCACCTTGATTCCATGTGGGCTCCGGAGGCCGGCCGGGCGCTGAGGCAGAGTGGGATGCGTCCGTGCAGACACTGAGCAGAAAGGGGCTCTGCTGATGTTACCTGCAGTGCGCAGCACCTACCCATCTGTGTCTTGGGAGGCATGGAGGATGGGGGAGGGGCAGTACTGAACTAACCGTCCGCTGCCGCCTCCCTGCCACTGGTAACCTGCGGGATCTAGGGTCTTCCCTCTGAGCTACATCCCCGCAGCCCGCACTCCGCACCCCGCCTTTTCAAAAGTTTAAAATTTTACTTCACAGTTTTGAGACAGTGAATTACCAACTCCCTAAACTGATCAGCCTAGACTTGAACACTGATGAGATCTTCCTGTGTCTGCCTGAAGGGTGCTGGGATTACGGGCTTGCTCTAACACACCTGGCTTTAACTTTTTAAAATGTAGGGAGGCCTGGTGGTGAAAACCTGTAATCTCAGCAGCAATTAGGAGGCTGAGGCAGTAGGATCGCTGTGTTCTAGAACAGTCTAGGCTACATAGAGAAATCAATGCCAGTCTAAACTACATAGAGAGACCCTGTCTTAAAAAAAGGGGGGGGGGAATTGTGTGCTCCTGCTGTCCCTCAAATCACGCTCTCCAGACTCCCCACTAACACTACCACAGCAGTGGCCAAGACCAGTCCAGGTCCCAGAGGGTTCTGGCAAAAGGCAGGACTGGCCCCCGGGAAGGGCAGCTGGCAAACCATCGCTGCCCCCCCCCCAGGCTTTCTGCCTTGCTCTCTCCCCTGTCCAAGCCATACACTGCCTGCTTGGGGAGGAGGGGCTGCAGGAGCCTGGGTGGTGTGCACATCAGGTACTCAGTACTGGAAAGAGAGGCGGTGGTGCGCTGTCAGTGACCTGGCAGCGGACCCAGGTGCCATGTCAGACCTTCATGGTCAGTGCGACTAAGGATGACAGTGGCCTGCATGCGGGGTCTCCTCCCTGTGCCAGGTGCATGATCTTACACAACCTGAGCCCCTCAGGCACCCCCTTTCCAAGGAGACACAGAAGATTGGTGAAGCTAAGAGGGAAGAAGCAGAGGAACTGAAATGCAAACTGACTACCATTTTAAAAAATTTATTTATTTATTTGATACAGGGTATCACTGTGCAGATCAGACTTGTAGTGATCCTCCTGTCTCAGCCTACCCAGCACTGAGGTTACAGGCATGCACCACCATGCCCAATTTTGGGGCCGGCACCATGCACCCCAGTTCTGGGGCCAGCATGAGATGTGGTACCGGGGATCAAACCTGGGTCCTTGCACTTGCCAGGCAGGTACTTAGACCACCACACTATCTCCTCATTCCTGATTTCCATTTCTGATGCCAAGCCTCTTTCTGTGACAGTCCAAGGTGTGGGTCCCCTGACTGGGACATCCTGGGGTAACCACCTCCTTACTGGAGTCTGAGCTCTTCTCTGTCAAGTGCAGGGAACCCAGCTAAGATTGTTGATCTGCACCAGGCTTAGAGTGGAAGCAAGAGGGAGAGAGGGGGAGCCCACAGGACAGTTGAACAAGCCGAGCTCAGCACAGAGAAGAAAGCAGGGAAGGTGGAGAAGAGAAAGCTGATCCCCAAGCCTCATTCAGTTTCTCTGTCATTCTACCACTCAGTCCCCAGAACAGACTGGTGGTTTCCTTAGGACCAGGTCCACCTCAAGGAGGTCTTGGTGGGCTGGAAGGACAGGCATGGACACATGGGTGGACATGGAGGTATGACCAGGGCAAGGACAGAGGGCAGCACAGGGCTGTGGGCAACCAGGGGCCTCAAGGCCTCAGTTTGAGTGTCCCCTACAGCCCTTCAGGGCAGAGCTTGGGCCCAGGACTCTGGATAGACATGTCACCTATGCAGGGAGCAGAGGGAAACTTGGGAGAGTATGGAAAGAAGATAATAAAATAAAATAATAATAAGATTCTTGGGCTGGAGAGATAGTTCAGCAGCATAAGTGCCTGACTGGCAAGGTCCTGAGTTCAATCTCTGGTTCCTAAATAAATAAATAGGATAATAATAAAGCTAAGCAAAGCAGGTTATGACCATGGTGAGAGATACTGAGCCTTAATCCCAGTAGGATCTTCCAAGGACTCATCTAGGATGGTCTGCTCAACTAGGAGGGACAAATGGGGGAGCACAGGTCCTAGGCTCCTGTCTCCCCTTGAATGTGGATGGCCAGTGGGAAGGAAGGGCATGAAGTGAGAGGCTCATAAACTGGTAACCTGTTTGCAAGGGAACCTGCTGGAATGGAAGCTGAGGCCCTGGAGTGAGAGCCGTCCTCCAGCCCTAGCCACAGGGACTCCCTCCTATAGTGCAACCCTACCCCACCCTTGCCCAGGTGCCGAGACACCAGACCACAGCCCAAGAAGAGCATTTGTCGCTGCAGCTGGATGGTGAGTTTCCTGGCAAGGGCATATTGGCACAATGTTCTCCCTAGCCTCTTCTCACTTTGGGTCCTGCTCTTGCTGTTTTAATCTGTGCCCTATGCAGGACTCCCTATGCAGGGCACTGGCAATCGGCATGGTGCTTCTGAGGGCAAGAGTCTACTGCTCTGTAGTGAGTCCTGACCAGCTCAGCGGGCCCCAGCCTGCACTCCTACCCACTGTGCTTTGTCTGGTGTCCCCCTTGCAGTTCAGAGGGAGACATTTGTATGTCTCTTGGAGAAGTTCACCAAACAGCCCCAGAGGATGTGAGTCAGGGACAGAAACTGTCCAACCTGTCCTAGCCAGGCTAGGGAGACATTAGGGCCAAAGAAAATTCTCCATCTGGGTGTGGTGGCACATACCTGTGCTCCCAACACTCAGGAGGCTGAGGCAGGAGGATCTCTGTGAATTTGAGGCCAGTCTGGGCTGCACATTGAGACCCTGTCACAAAGCTAAACAAAATACAAAGATTCTCCAGCCCAGATATGTGATCCAACTTTCTTGAGCTGAAGGGAAACGGTGAGAAGCAGAGGGGGGCACACTAGGCAGCAGAATCCCCCAGGGCAAAGGCCAGGAGAGGGAGAGAGGCACAGCACTGGGCTGGGGATTGCTGGGGGCAGTGGGAGCCTGCAGAGGTGGCCCAGGCCTCCACCTTGTGGGCAGTTGTGGCATAAAGAGCCATGCAGGAAAGAAAACGTTCTCTTCATCTTCCAGTTCCAGTCAGATAGAAGTGAACTCTCTCTCTGCTAGCCAAGACTGGGGTGGGGTGGGAAATGTAGACACTGACCGTTGGTGAAAAAACACAAAACAAGGCCAGATAGCTCCCTGCCCCCGGGGCGCGCTGAGACCATGATTGAGATTGGGTGTGGTGGCGCATGCCTGTAGTCCCAGTGCTTGGGAGGCTGAAAGCAGGAGAATCTGTGTAGCGAGACTCTGTACACCCTGTACTAAATACACACACACACACACACACACACACACACACACACACACACCCCAAGCAAAACAAAACAGAGACTTTTGAACCAAGTTACATGTGGCGGAACACAAACCTACCCCCTTTGACTCTTTAGGAGTTTGAGGCAGAAAGACAGCAAGTTACAAGACAGCCTGGGCAATGGAGTGACTCAGACCCTGTCACAAAATAAAAAGGGCTGGGATGTAGCTCAATATGAGAAGGCGCCTAGTTCAATCCCCAGTATGACCAAAAAAAGAGCAAACTTTCCTGACGATGATTGCATACCTTGTATGCATTGTCAGCTGCAGTATTTGCTGGCCATTTAGCAGGCAGGATTCTTCTTCATCTGCCATGGGGGCTGGCACTTGGGTCTTATTTTGAAATGGGGGTGGAAGAGCAGTCTCTTTAGCAGAAGCATTCACAGCTACAAATGTTGATGCCATCTTCCCAAGCACAGGACAGCTGATGTTCTCAGGGCAGGCAAAACCATCGGCCTAACTGCTACATTAGAAGAACTACTGCCAGGCTGGCCAGATAGCTCAGTGGACTAAAGCACCTGCTTAGGCAGACACAGGGACCCAGGTTTGATCCCCAGTATGCCGTGCTGGCCCTGCCTCTGGGGCACACTGAGACGGCAAATGAGATGGGGCATGGTGGCGCACACCTATAATCCCAGCGCTTGGGAGGCTAAAAACAGTAGGGTTACTACAAGTCTGATCTGTGTAGTGAGACCCGGTAGATCCTGTACTAAATACATTAAAAAGAAAGAAAGAAAGAAAGAAAGAAAGAAAGAAAGAAAGAAAGAAAGAAAGAACTAACTACTGCCATTAGAGGAAAATTTTCCTGAGTCAAAGGTCACTGGCTGTGGGCTGCTCAAAATCTCCCAGCAGGGCATTCAATTTCAAAGTTAAATCTAGGGCAGGGGCAAATCACAAACACACAAGAGTAGGTCATGGAACATCCTAAAACAGAAAGTATGGTAAAATAAGAGAACAAAGAAGCGCCTCATCGTGATCACCCCAGTTCCCCTGTGACAGAGTCCTCCCCTGTAATAAACTCTTTCTCTTTGAAACCACTTCCTCCTTTGCAAGCAGTCTCTCACTGAGGCAGTCTGAGTACATTTCCCTGTGATGCCAAGAACCAAGGAAACCCCAGGTTAGTCCACGATGTGTGTGGCTCTCAGGACATCTAAAGCCCAGGAGGAGGAGTGTGCCTCGGCTCTCGTGGAGCCTGGCACGTGGCCCGTGCTCAGTGCTCCTCTGCTGCACTGATATATTTGTCTTGTATTAATAACATCTTCCTGCTTACCAGATGCACCTGCCACCCCGCCTAGGATGGGAAGATGACGTGGTCCTTTGTGTGTCCTAGGAAACTTGAGAAAAGTCACCTTGCTCTCAGCCATCTTTCCTTTGTATGGCAAAACGCTGCAGCACTATTGGTGACAACTCCTTGTGCTGAGTTAAGAGGAAAGGGGAATATACCTGACATTCAGGTCATAACATTCAAATCTTCATACCTATCACTGGGAGCAGTGGATGTGGCTGAGATCTGAGGGGCTGCAAAGGTGGAGTCTCATGACTCATGACTGATCATCAGTCTCATGATTGATCTTAAGTGTCTTGGTAGGAGTAGGGGACATGCTTGGACAGAAGGGGGCCTGCTTGCTGTCACACTGACCTGCACAGCAGAAGAAGTGAATGTTATGCTGACAGGACAGAGGACGGTACCTGCACTCACTGCACACCGGAAGCCCGATGAAGTAGGTGCCTATCTCTGGCGCCTTCTCCTCCAGTTTTCAGAAGGTCAGAACCACAGCTGCAAGCTCCTCTGGCCCACTGAGTCCCACAGCACTGGGAGTAAGGGGAGGTCTGGAGAAGGTCTGCTGCATATTGCTAGCTGTCTCTGCGTATCTACGAACCTAACTCAGAAAGTCTGATTGTGGAGGAACAAACCTGGGATTGCTACACAGGCCGCAGAGGAACATGCTTATAACTTAGGCCTTTCTTAGTTACAGGCCCTGAAGATGACCACTTATCTTCTTGCCAAGGTACATTTTCTATGACACATATGTGGTCTTTGATACTTCGGGATATTATATTCAAGGGCACTGCTTGAGGCATTGTACATATCAGATTTACCAACAGAGGCATTGTGATGACTTATGACATATTGTTGAAGAATATTCAAAGGTGCACAGGGCACACAATATATTTGGAGGGGATAACTCATTATTTATGACTTCAGAGGCTTACAGCCATAGTTCTAAGCCAATTCATCCCTTCATCCCTAATTAGAAAGGGACAAAATTATACCACCAACAAAAATTACCTTGCAGTAACTCAGGGGCATTCCCAAGGAAAGAGATCAAAAATAGGCATGTGTGCAGTGTGACTTTTGATCAGGAGGTAAGTGTGACTGTCCTCCTGTCATTCCCAGAAACACAACAGTGAAATTTTCAGTGTTCAGCCTCTGGATGTTGGGGGATTCAGGCGCCATTGAGGATGAGCCAGGAATGGAGAAGCCTAGAGCTGTCGGGGAAGATTTTGCTTTTTGAAAATTAAAGAAACAAAGACATCCCATTCACAGATCCTGTTTTCCTGTTTGTGTAGTGGGAGCTTCTGATACGAAAACTCCCAAATCTTCCCCAAGGCCAAGATGAAGGAAGTCTTCTCCTCACACTGAGGGGTTCAGGGCTTCCATTTAGGGCTTTCTCTATCTTGAGCCGACTTCTGCAGCTGATCTGAGACAATGACCCAATTTCATTCTTTCCATGAAGAAATGCAGATTTCCTGGCACCATTCACTGCAGAGGCTGTCCATTTCCAACTGCTGAAATTTAGTTGGCCACCCATGTTCCTTAATGAGAAGAATTAATATCAAGATGTCCACACAATACAGTTCCCATCAAAGTTCCAAGGCCTTTTGCACAGAAATGGATCAAAACAATCCTAAAATTCATATGGAACTGTACAAATTCCTCAATAATCAAATTACAGTGAGAAAGAAAGTTTAGACATCACACTTCCTGTTGTAAATTTGTATTACAAATGAAAATAAGCAAACCAGTGTGGACTCCGCATAAACGCAGAACAGAGACCAATGGGCAAAAAAGGGCGCCAGCATGACGATTTTGCAAAACCCCCAGGCCCCAGGAGATGCCAGCAGCTGCTGTGGGAAGGAGTTGGGGCTGGCACTAGGTGGTGCTTTGTGTAACTGCTGGGTGGCTAGCTGCTCCTTTGCCACACTGGGTCCCTAGCTGCAGGGCTGGGGTGGGGTTGAACCCTGGGGACAAAGGATTGGCTGTGGTCCCTCACCCACAGGGAGATACCACAAAGCCTGGGTCGGATGCTTCCATCACTAACCAAACAACTGTGGATAGGTCAGGGCCCCAACTAGCCAGGGACCAGCACCAGCGCTTACTGGGGAAAAAGTGCTTTGCGTGACAGCACAGGCTATGAAACAAAATGACCGCAGCTTTGCGTAGGATGGGTAGCTAGGAGCCCTGGGCACAAACAATAGCATAATTTTTCTTCAAGTCATAGATGAAATATATATATATATATATCCTGTTAAGTTATAGACTCATATCTAGATCTTTATATAATCTTTCAAATTTGTCCCTTAATTAAATACTTCTAAAATAGAATTAGGTTGGGCATGCCCATGATCCAGCACCTGGGAGGCTGAGGTGAGAGGATTGGTGTGAGTTTGAGGCCAGCCTGAACTGCAGAGCGAGACCTTGTCTCAAAAGACCATCTCTTCTCTCAGTGCAACCTGCAAGCCACAGTCTAAAACGTGGTTGGTGTGTTTTTCCAGTGAAAGAAAATAAAGCCCATATCACTTACTGGTGGGGGGGCAGGGGGACAGGAGGAGCTGATGTGGTTCCCTGCCAGGCGCCTTTTCCGGGTGCCCAGCCAGTAGGAGGTGGGGGCAGAGGGAGAGAGGTCCACAGTCCCGTAGGGCCTCAGTTCTACCACTGAGAGAATTCTGCCTGGGGCACCTCACTGTGTGAATGGCTGTTTTCAGTAAGGAGCTGCCAGGCCTGTTCCCAGAAAAGCCCGGCCTTAGGAAGCACAGTGTGCTCTGGAGGCGCAGGCAGGAGGATCTCAAGGTTGAGACCAGCCTTAGTGACTTACTGCAACCCTGTCTCATAATAAAAAATAAAAAAGCAGCTAGGGCGTGGCTCGGTGTGAGGCACTGGACCCAGTTCTCAGGGAAGCACACACCCCACGATGTGTGGAGCTCTGCGGCAGACGTGCTGCCTCCTGGCCTTCGGGGGCGCTTCCGGGCCCTGGCCTATGCCGCGGGTTTGTCTAGTGGGCTGCTTTTAGATTTTCTCTGATCTGGAAGGGGAAGAAGACACACTAAGTGAGAAACAGCGGAGAAAATCCTGAAGCTTCTTTTTTCTTTTTATTAAAATTGCTGTAGATGATGATCACGTTTTCCATGGGGGAGGGTTGGTACATGTACATAACGTGCCTTAATTCTTTTTCATCCCCACCTGTATAGTTTTGTCCCTCCCTTTTTACAAAAGATCTATTGCTGTGCTTCCTATTACCTATCCTTTATTTTTTTATTTTTAAAATTTTTTTTCTTTGTTTTTTAGGGAAGGGTCTACATGGTGTTCAGGATCTCACTACCAGATCAGACTCATAGTGATTCACCTGTTTATAGCCTCCCTAGAGCTGGGATTACAGGCGCATGCCACCATGCCCAGTCTCAATCGTGGTCTCAGTGTGCTGCGGAGGTGGGGCTGGCATGGCAAGCCCGGGAATTGAACCCTAGCACCTGCTTGTAAGCACTTTAATCTGCTGAGCTATTTGACTGGCCGCCTATTCTTTCTTTCCTTTCTTTCTTTCTGGCGGAACTGGGGATTGAACTGAGGTCCTTACACTTGCCAGGCAAGCACTTATTCTACTGAGCCATCCCTGCCTCCCTATCCTTTATTTTGATCCTTGGTTTATGTATGTTTTGTGTTTGTCATATAAGAGAAACCATGCAATATTTAAGATGATTTATTTCACTTAACACGGCGGTCTCAAGGTGCATCCATTTTCCTAAAAGTGACTCGAATGTATCCGTATTTGTGGTAGAGTAGTACTCCACTGAGTGCAAGTACCACATTTTCTTTATCCATTTGTTTGTAGGTGGTCATAAAGGCTGTTTCCAAGATTTAGCTATTATGAGTTGTGCCACTACCAACATTGGTATGCACATATTGTTGTAATATGAGGCCTTTAACTTTTTCAGAAAGATACCTAGAGGGGAAGAACTGGGCTGAATGGAATTTCTAGCTTTAGTTTCTTTGAAGAATCTCCATTCTGATTTCTGTTGTTGTTGCACTAGTTCATACTCTCAACAACTATGTAGAAGTGTTCCTTTTAGTCTCTCCAGCATTTGTTATTATTTGATTTCTTTCTTTTTTATTTTAATTTCTTGATGATGGTCTTCTTTTTGGGGTAAGAGAGAATTTTAGTGTTGCTCTAAAATTGTTTTCGCTGGTGGTGCATGCCTGTAATCCCAGCACTTGGGAGGCTGAAGCAGGAGAATCATTGTGAGTTCAAAGTCACCCTGGGCTACAAAGTGAACTCACAGCCCGCCTGAGCTGCATAGCAAGGCCCTATTTCAAAAAGATATGTATTTATTGGCAATTTGTACTCCTTCTTCTGAGAAGCGTTTATTTCAGTTGTTCAATTTTGATTGGATCTTTTGTCTTGGGGGGGAGTCTAAGTTTTTTGAGTCCATCATATATTATTTTTCTGCCCTGAAATGTGGCCATTCTGTAGTTGTCTCTTCACTCTATTGGTTGCTTCCTTTGTGCTGAAAAAGCTTTTAAATTTGATACAATCCAGTTTGTTGTTGTTGTTTTTTTCTGTTTTATTGATATGGGGTCTCACTATGTAGTTCAGGCTGGTCTTAAAATCACTAACGAGCCTGGGGAGTTAGCTCAGTAGAATAAGTGCTTGCTTGGCAAGCACAGGGTCCTGAGTTCAATCCCCGGTACAAAAAAAAAAAAAAAAAAAAAAAAATCACTAACTAGCCAAGATGGCCTTGAGCTCATGGTGATTCTCCTGTCTCAGTGTCCCAGCTTCTGGGATTATAGGTATGTCACCATGGCCTGCTCAACTGTTTGTGTTTTAGTACTAAGAGCGTTGGCCCATTTTGATTTTAGGTTAGTACACAGTGAGAGATATAGGTTTAGAGTCAATTTTCTGCATATGGGTAGCTAGTTTTCCCAGCACCATTGGGAAAAATGCATTTTTTAGTACAGGGATAAATTCTGGACCTCAAGTCTGCCAGGCAGCCCATCACCATTTATTAAAGAGACTACCTTTCCTTGAATGTATGTTTTTGGCCCCTTTGTCAAAGATCAAGTAGTTGAATGCGCATGGGGTTGTATCTGTGTAATCTGTTCTGTTGCAATGATCCAAATGTCTGTTTCTGCCTCGTACTATGCTTTTTTAAAATCACCATATCTTTGTAATAAAATGAAGTCTGGGATTGTGGTGCCTCTTGTTGCTCAGGATTGCTTTTGATACTCTGGGTCTCTTCTGGTTTCAGATGAATTTGAATTATTTTCTCTATTTCTGTGAGGAATTCTGTTGGTATTTTGACTAATATTGCATTCAATCTGTATATCAGCTTTAGAAGCATGGCAATTTTGGCAGTATTGGCTCTACTTATCCAGGAATAGAGATGTCTTTCCATCTTTGAAGGTCTTTTTTAGAGTACAGTAGTTTTCACTCTAGAGATCTTTTACTTCCCTGGCTAAGTTAATGTCTAAACATTTAATATTGCTTGATGTTGTTGAGAATGGTTATATTTCTCTAATTTTTTTCTCAGTGAGTTCACTAGTGGTATTCAGGAACACTATTAATATTGTATCCTGCTATGTTGCCCAATTTGGTTATTAATTCTAGGAGTCTTTTGGCTGAACTTTTTCTGTCTTCCCTGTAAACAATCATGGCATCTGGAAACAATGGTAATTTGACTTTTCCATTAGTATCCCTTCTATTTCTTTCTTTTGCCTGATTTGTCTGGCTAATGCTTTGAGTACTATATTGAACAGAAATGGTAGAAGTGTATGTCCTTGTCTTATTCCTTATTTCAGGAGGAAACCATTTAGTTTTTCCCCATTTAATATGATATTGTCAGTAAATTTTTTAAAATTAACAAACAAATATTTATTAACTATTCCTATGAAGGACATCAGCAAGAGGGGAGATAAAGTTTATGATCTTTGAATAAGCATATTTATGTAACAGGGCCGGCGAGGTAGCTCAACAGACCAAAGCACCTGCTTAGGCAAGCTTAGACAGATGCAGGGACCGTGGTTCGAGCCCTCGCACCACATGCCATGCCAGCCCCACCCCCAGAGTGGGCTGAGCCAGTCAGAGCACTGGGGAGACTGTAATCCCAGCACTGGGGAGACTGACAGCAGGAGGATCACCCTGAGTCTGAGCTGTGTAGTGAGACCTTGTAATATTTATGTAATAGTAAATTTGCCATAAATGGATTTTATCAGATTGAGATGAGGTTCTTCTAGATCTATTTTCTTCAAGAATTTTTTAATTTTAATTTTAATTTTTTTGTATTTTGGTACCAGGAATTGAGCTCAGGACCTTGTGTTATAGGCAGCCGAGTTAGATAGAAATATTATAGGCAGTCAGACAGGGCCAGGCCCTTGAAGGAAATACCACAGAACACAAAAAAGATATCTTGCAACACTGGGAGGGATGGATGCTCCCACTGTGGGTCAGACCTAAAGACCAAAGATCAAACAAATGCTGACCTCCCTAAAGATTGGCATCTGAGATTGATCATCACCCTGAGGGAGCCAGAAGAATCATTAATCCGACTACTACTGGGTGGCTACCTGATAAAGTCCTGTTCTACATTCATGCCCGCTTCCTAGGTGACTCGCTTCCCCATTTGGTCCTGAACTTAATTTTACCTGAGCAATGGTGCTTGTAATCTCATTGGTTGACCATAGTTTTGTCCCACCCTACATCCACCTAAGCAAGTTCCCATGTTCTCCACCACCTTAGACCTGCCTCACCACATGGTTGTACTCTATAAAAGTCCCTAGAAGAGTCAGCTTCCTGGGGACAACCCACTCAGGCCCCCCTCCTGTCCCTCAATAAATATATTCTGCTCATAACCTCCGTTTGTTCCTAAAATTCATTCTTTGGTTTTAGAGAACATGAACTCGTGCAGGTCAGGTTGGGAGATCATTTTTCCCTATGTCATTTGGAGGTTCCCTGTATCATTTGGAGGTCACCCACCTGAGATTAGTTTTTCTCCCTGTATCACTTGCACTTGCCAGGCAGTTACAGTGCCATTGAGCTATATCCCCAGCACATTCTTCAGGGGTTTGTTTTTTTTATCATCAGTAGATGTTCAATTGTGTTAAAAGCTTTTTATGCATCTGTTAAGATGATCATACAATTTCTCTCTCTGTTTCTGTTTATATAAGGTGTGACATTTATTGATTTGAACCATCCTTCCTCCCTAGGATATAGCCTACTTGGTTATGATCTTTGAGATTATTTGTTGCATTCTGTTTGCCAGTACTATATTGAGGATTTTTAAAAAAGCATTTATTTATTTATTTGGTACATAGTCTCTCTACTCAGCTCCAACTCATAGTGATTCTCCTATCTCAGCCTTCCCAGTGATGGGATTAGAGCTGTGCACCACCATGCTTGGTTTCAGTAGTCAGTACAGCATGCCTGAGATTCTGGGGCCAGCAAGGCATGTGGTACTGGGGATCAAACTCAGGTCCTTGTGCTTTCCATGCAGGCACTTAGACCATCAAGCTATCTCCCCAGCCCTGTGGAGGATTTTTGCATCTAGGTTCATGAAGTAGATTAGCCTATAGTACTTTTTTTCTGGATGGGTGCTTGTCTGGTTTTTGAATCAGGATAATGCTAGCTTCCAAGGATGACTTTGGGAGTGATCCTTCTCTTTCAATTTTATTAATGAGTTTGAGGAGTATTGGCTTTAGATCTTCCTTGAGGTTCTTGTAGATTTTAGCAGTGAATCCATGTGTCCTAGGCTTTTCTTAACTGGTAGGATTTTTATTGCTACTGCAATTTCATTGTGTGGTATTGGATTATTTAAGGTTTTGATATCTTTTTGGTCCAATTTGGTAATTCATATGTATCTAGAACTCTTGCCATTTCTTCTGGATTCTCCAGTTTACTGGAGTACAGGTTTTTGTAGCGGTTACTAATAATCTTTCGGATTTTGTCAGTGCCATTGTGATTTTTACCTTTTTAAATTTCTCTTTGCATTAATCTGGATCTTTTTTCTTTTATGAGTGGCTTAGGTTTTGTTTATTTTATTTATTCTTCAAAGAACCAGCTGTTTGATTCATTGATTCTTTTTTTTTAGTTTAATTTTATTAATTTCTGCTCTAACTTCTGTAATTTCTTCCTTATGTTAACTTTGGATTCAGATTGTTCTTGTTTTTCTAGGACTTTGAGATGTATGATTAGATTACTCATCTGGGCTTGCTGTGGCTTCTTCTCAAAATATCAGAAGCAGCCCTGGAGTGCCCTTCACTATCCTGTATCTGTTCCTTGAGAGACACAGCTCCTATTCTGCTCCGCCATCTTGCCACTAATGTATGAACCCTGAGCTAAGGAGGAAAAACACAGTGATAGCCAGTGCAGCCAACACTAAAAAAAAAAATTCTGGAGTTTCTTCAGTGTGATTTGCAATGTGAATGAGCCGACACATCACAAACCATACATTCAGGACTCTTTTAGAATATTTTGCTGAGTTTACACACCTATAATATTCAATAACGGAACTTAGAAAAAATAGGGTATACAGATGAATGTCCATTTTGTATCTGTGTATTCAAAGTGGTTGGGATAGATATATAGTTGCATTCTGTTAATGAATAGAATGATTTGTTCTAATGGTGTTTGTAAATAGGATCACAAGTCCGCATCTTGTACAGCAATTAACCACTAAGAAGCATATATGCAGTGTATTATTTGTTGAAAAATAAAAAAAAATAAATTAAAAAAAAAAACAAACCATACATTCAGCAACTTCAAGGGGATAATAACACAGCATCAGGTAGAAGGGGTCCTGCATGTCTTGAGCGGAACTCAGGTGAGCTGGTGCTGTAGGTGAGTTCAGCTTGCAGCTGTGTTTTCTGCATTTCTCAAATCATTTTCCCATGATGTGAACTGTTTTCAGCAGATAAAGCATGATATAGACTATGATTGAAATAAACTTCCTATGCTCTTGTTATTCTTACAGCTAATGCTTATGCAATTTATTGACACATAAAAAAGCTATTTCATATGATTGTAAAAGTATATTAGGTTCAATGCTATTGCCATATCACTTTCTTATTGATTATTTAATGCCTGCAGAGTTCTGAGTTGACATAATTTCTCTGTCCATTCTAAGTTCTCTACTGAATATTTTCTATTGTAACCCTCAATTGTCCTTTTACTTTCAACATCACCATGTTTCACAGGGCAGTGAAAAACACATTTATAAAGGTGCAGAATCACTTGGATGGATGTTTCCTGTTACCTCAAACTGCCTTCCTAAAGACTATGGCAATTTTTTTTCTCTACTGCCAGAAGTGTTTGTGTGGAGTTTCCACAGAGTGTGGCGAGGATTGGGCTTACATTGGACTTACTATACTTTCCACAATGTTGTATGAATTTCTTAATGTATGTATGGCTTCTGACATGGTCCATCTTGCCATGTTGACCAGGTATAAAGATGGCACAATGGTGAATCACAGAGCATGCATCTGATTTCCTGAGAGGCTGGCTCTTGGTCTCTGCACTTACTTGTAGATCCCTAGTCTTTCAGTAGCTAATTTCATGTTTTTTCAATCTGCATTCCCATCTGTTGTCATCAGTGTTTTCAGGGGAAACAATTTCATGTAGGACACATTGTTTATAGGTTATTTTATAATGGTCACCCAAAAAGTCAAATATAAAAGAGTGCAGGAAATCTATCCACATACTAAAGACCCAGAGAACCCAGCTGAGGGCCTGGATCCCACAGCAGTGTCCTGTATGAGTCCAGCTGAAGACCTAGAGCCCATCACAGTGCCCTCCATGGGTCCAACTGAAGGCCAAGAGCCTACGACAATGTCTTATGCATGTCTGTTTCATGGATTTCCTCTAGGAAGGCACAAAGGTTGGTGGTGAAAGCCAGGAAGCCTGTGCTAGCAGAATGAAGGATCACCTTGCCCTCTCTAGTTCTGCTTTTATGCTGTGGGTAATAATCCTCAGGTGGGCTCTCCATACCCCCATACCACACTGACTCAGTTCAGCTGGGTGTTACAAGTTGCCCACCAATTGTCAATCCACCACACATGCCATCATTCTCTGTTTTCTAAGATGGAAAATAAATATATGCTATTCAGTAGCTCCTGTGAAATTCTGCCTTTTCTGCCCCCAGCATCCTGAAGGCCATGATTGGAAGGTTCCTTCCCCATAAATATACAGACTGAGTTATAATCAGGGGAATGAGTGGAAATTTCTCACTGGAGAACAAAGAAAAACGACTCTGGCCTGTGGCCAGGTTCCCTGCCTCTCCTCATATTTCTATGCATCAGTAAAAAGTACAGCATGTATACAAAAACACCTACCAAATACTTGACATGGTGAACACTCATTTCATAGCACCATGAAATGCTAGGTCTGACCACTTAACGCATGAGATGGGGCAAGGAGTCTTTTTGTCTGACTCTGCCAGGGGGAGCTCTGATTTTCAGAGGCTTGTGCTATGACATCGACAACTGGCTTTGGGGGCGCTTTCCAGGGCCTGCTGTCTTTAACACCACATTTGAGACATTTCTATGACTCCAGAATATAGCTCCTGTCATCTACTTTAAAGATCCCGAATGAGTGGGAAGGCAAAGCCTGGTGCTGAACTCAGGTGCGATCTGAACCACCTAGACATCTGCATGTTGCTTTCTGGAAATCAGTGACAGCTGAAAGAGCATCAGGTTGGTGTGAATCTGCTGTATCAAGGTTAATTCATTGGCAGTGAAGGCTGCAGAAGGCAGTGCTCTAGAAAACTCGGCTTGTCGTGCTGCCTCACACTACTTGGTTCAGTGTTATGGGGCAAAGGATTGTTAGTTTGATGCTTCACAAACAAGGGGTCACACTAAAAGACCATTGGGACCTGGGGAGAAAATCGCTACAGAGGGAATCAGTGCTGCTAGTGCCCTTGGCCACCTCCACCAGAAATAAATTCCTATCTGAACTGTAGCAAGATAACACTCCAGATTTATATATATTTTTCTGAACATCTTTGATCCAGTGTGTTGTGGTTAGCTGAAAATGACTAGGCATAAGCAAAAGGTATAGTGTCCTGGGTCAGAATCCAAAGGGCCCTAAAGACAGACCCGAGGGCACTCAGATAATGAAGTAGGCAGTACAGGCATCAGGGTCTCCAATACCCCACTTCCTGAGTAAATTACAAAAGCCTTCTGTGATAGGAAAGAGCTATACAAATGACAGAAATCAAAGGACCAACTATGAGCATGATTCTTCTCACACTGAATTTGGCAAAATATTGCAAAAGCTATTCTAAAAGAAATGAGGGTTGTCTATGTTGGCCGACACATTCTCTAAGAACAGTGTTTATATAGATGAACATGAGCGTTAGTGTTCTGTGGCCTTGTTTTCCTCCTGACAGAGCTGGTAAAATGTATCCTTATTCCTCTGCACAATTGTTAATTCATGTTCCCTTTCCACTTTTAATTGTCTAGGCTCTAAGGAAGATTTGAGAAAAGACATTTAAGAAGAAAAATTGCATAACAGTGTGATTGTCCTTAGCACTACTAAAATGGAACAAAGTGGGAAAGAGTTAAGTTTATGTTATGTATATTTGATCACACTAAAAAACTGAGATTAAAGTAAACACATTAAGTTCTCTGATTTAGATAACTGATGAGAGTTACTGCTTATCCCTTGCTCTTTCTCTCCAATCTCCCTTTTCTTCTTGAAACTGTTCCCCACCTTTCTTTTGGTACTGGGAATTGAACCAAGGGCCTTTGCACTGAGCTACATACCATGTCTTTTAAACATTTCTTTTATTTTGAAATAAGTCCCCACCAAGTTGTTAAGTTTCTTGGCTTGGGCTTGAACTTTCCCTTTTTTTTTTTTTGTTAAGTTCCATTATTTGAATATTATAGGTGTGTAAACTCAGCAAAATATTCTAAAAGAGTCTAGTAGCCCATAATAGTATTGGGTCTTCCGCTTGACTGGCAATGTCAGAAATTGTTGACCTGAGTTCCCTACAGCTCAACATAACAGCATCGCTTTACATCTTATATTTCGTTTTTATACTTTTCTGCTAGATGGTTAAGACCAAGGTAAAGCAGGACCTATGAAACAAGAGTTGTAGCTTTTGGGTCTGTTAAGGTCAGTGCTGGGCTTGAACTTTCGATAGTTCTGACTCAGCTTCACAGAGTGCTGAGATTACAGGCGTGTGTGCTATATGTCCACCTTCTGCCCGCACTTCCTCAGATCTCATTTTCTCTTCCCTGATATAAGCTTTTCTAAGGATAAATAGAAACCTAAAAGGAAGAAAAAACCCTCTAAAAGTTGATTAAGATGATTTAATTCTCAAGAGCAAAGATTCCACATACAAATCACATAATTTTAATCTAGAACAGGGAATATTTGTTCCCCATCAAGTTACTGTGTACAGGGGAAACCCTATGGCCAATGCGGGTAGATTGCCTTGACATTCCTGGGACCTTCATTGAATGTTTGTCCAGTTCTCTGTAGATTTTTCTTTCTCCAAGGTTATCTTAGAAACAGCAGGTCCTATACTAAAAAGATGAAATATAAACAAATTTACCCACAGATACCTGTATATTTGGTGGGACAGTGGTTGAGAGCACGTGGGCCTAGGAGAAATGGGAAGTATATATGGAATAAAAGAAAAAGGAACACCTTGAGGCACCAATATTGTGTAGCATCTAGTCTTCTTTGCCATACCAAGGTAAAGCTGGCTGAGGACAAGATGACATTTCTCAGGTTTCTGAGACCACACAGAAACCATATCATCTTCCCATCCTGAGCAGGGGAGCAGGTGTGTCTTGTAGACCAGGAAGATGTTATTAATACAAGACAAATATATCAGTGTAGCAGATGGGTATTGGGCACCAGCCAAATGCCTGGCTCTGTGAGGGATGAGTCACATCCCTGACCTCATGTGCTTCTGATGTCCTGAGGGTCACACATATCATAGGGCATAAAACTAGTGACTACCCTAGTACTCCAGAGCACCAATAAGGGCCCTGAGAAACAAAGGAAAGAGAGTCAATTTCCCGGGACCAGCAAAAGGAAGGGGAAAAGGAGGACCCCAACTGGTGCCATGAGGCAGTAGGTCCAGCTCATGGCGAGGAGCCAGGAGGCAGCAGGAGCAGGCAGTGGGAGGCCAGGCGAGGTCCTCAGAGCCTGCAGCAGTGCTCATGAGCCATGTGTGGCATGGAAAAATCCTCCTCGGCATTTCCTTGCTCCCTCAGACAGTGGTGAAAGATTCTTTTGGCTTTGGAAGGTTCTAGATCTGTGTAAAGGAAACCTCACCTGATTCTCTTAGGAGAGTCTTTCTGAGTTCATGGCATCAAACAAGACTCACAGAAAAGGAAGGTCTAGCTCAGCAGATGTCTGCCTGGGCCTCAGAGTCAGTCACCCAGCTGGAGGTCACTCACTCCAGTTCAGCCTCCTCTGGTACCCAGGACTGTGTTTCCCAGCATGTGCTGCTCCCATTCTTCTCCTGCACTCTGTGTCCTCAGCCCCAACACTAGCTCACTTCTGGGCTCTGCAGGGCCACAGTTTTGTGAATGAGGTGGGATTGTATGGGTTTCTGAGGACATTGGGAAGAATAAGTGACTGAAAAAGATCCATAAGACATCGTGTGAAAGGTCTGCTGTGTGTTGGACCCTCACCATTCTCATTGTTTCGAAGAAATGATTTCAACACAAGTTGCTCACTGAAGTTCATCAGACTAAAGTTCTAGATACCTCGGGGGAAAAATATTTCAAATTGTTTGAAAAGACTCCACTCTGTTAAAACCCAGCCCTCCAGATACGGAAAGAAAGGAGAGTTACGAGAACATGTTCCCAGTCATGTTCACAGTTATCAACCTGGAGGCAGGCTGGGTTCTTCATCTGTGAATACGCACAGCACACTTCAATTCAAGCGCAAACAGAAAATTTATCAGGGACTACAGAATGTCACAGAAGACAAAATGTGCCCAGGAAAGCACGAGATTTGTTCAAAATAACTGCAATTCCTTTAGCCTTACAAGACAGGCATGTGTGAAGAGGTCCCTGGCAATTGTTGTTGGCAGGTAGGTGGTGGTTATTGTGAACAAAGAAATGGTCTCAGAGCCACACAGTGAGCTCCACTTTCCCCTGGGTAATCTTGCCTCCCACCTCTCTTATCCTCCACAGTGTTTCTCCTAGTAAACTTGCTGCAGCCCAATGTCCTCCCAATTTCTGCTTTCCAGAGGATCCACCGATCACCCCAGAGCGCACGTGTGATTTGGTGTACACAGAGTGTAGAGCTGGGCAGAAGCTGCGGTGACGGAGAGAGAATCACCTTCCCTCTGGGGTGACATGGACCTGAAGGGGCTGAAAGGAGCTTACAGGTTGGGGAAAACACCCTGTTACCTAGATCTGGGCAATGGCAGTGTTTGGGAGCCATACCTGAGCTGAATGTAATTCGTGCATGGGACCCCAGCACTTTGAAGTTGAGGTAGGAGGAGCACAAGTTCAAACTCAGCCTGGGCAACTGAACACCTTACACCCTGTCTCAAAAACTAAAACTGGTTGGGATGCAGATCAGTACAAGGGTTCAATTTCTATTAAAAGAAAGAAAGAAAGAAAGAAAGAAAGAAAGAAGGAAAGAAAGAAAGAAAGAAAGAAAGAAAGGCACTGAGCACCCAGGCCTGCTGGTCATGGGAGGATCTGATGAAGAGACAGGTAGCTATCTGTACCCAGGAAGTGGCCCATTGATGTGTCTAAAGGAGAGCAGCGAGGCCCAGTAGCTGAGGTCTCCTCACAAAGCACAGCACAGAGCCTGAGCAGGTACTGGAAGCTGTCACATGCTGCTGGGGGGCAGCATTTCCTTCTCCAAGTTCTAGGAACCTGGTAACCTCCTGCAGCTCCTTAACTGAGGGATGGGCAGAGCAGTGTGTAAGGATGGGGAGCCCTCCCAGGAAGGAGCTGGAGGACAAGCTTGGCCCCTCCCCTATACCCCAAATCCAGTCCTTTCTTCAGAAGCTCCATTGATAGAGGACCTTTAAATGACATAAGGGAAATATGATAGCTCTCAAACTGCTAGATGTCACATCTGATGAGTGTGTTTTCTCTAAAACTGAAGAATGTATTTTAAGGGAAAACTTTATTGGGAAAGACAGCTCCTGAGAGACAGGAGGGGCCCAGGGCTCAAGCAGGTTGCCAATGAGCCCACTTGTCAAAGGACTAGACAGTGAAGAGAGACCAAGGAAAAGAGCTAGGAAACACGACAGAGGCAAAGCCACACAGTTATATGTACAAGATGGGTAAGGCAATGATCCTGAGAATCTTCAGAAGATTTTTGAATCTGGCAGTTAATTGGAAAGATTCTCACCCTAATTATATATACTGATACCTGTGAACTAAGCAGCTGCACTGAAGATGGTAATCTGTAATAGTAGTTTCACGCTTGGAGTGCCTGTCATTCTGGTCTTCTGAATACGTGCTGCTTGTCATGACACAGTGGTTGCTGCCGTGCTGTCTCTCAGGCAGATGTTTGTTTAAAAAGGAAAGGGATGGTGAATGAAGGCAGGAGATAGGAAAAGGAATGTTGCGGGACTGTCCTGCTACAATGCTGTATGTATATGGTTAGATTTCTAGACTTATGTGTAAACATGTAATTCTTTATTCTTATTTTAAAATATATTTTAATTTTAAATTTTTTTTCCTCATATTCTGTAGGGACTTAAAGTTTAACATATCAATACTTAATGAAAAATACCTGTTCCATGTTATGCCTAAGATGTTTGATATTCAGACAGTGAGATTAAGCTCAACAGCCTAGGTTGTATGGTAATAACAATAAGCTTATCTTCTGGAGGGTTAACAACCTAAGTTTGCAGACCAAAATGAGAGAAAAAGGAAGGCCACAAGGAAAGCCAACATTTTGGCCCTAGCCTTCCAAGGTCAATTAAGACTCAGAACATTTGAGAACTTGTACTGTAACGTCATGTAACTCGGTAGTGTCCCAAATTTTCTGATCAAGGAGATTATGGGGCCAAAGAGGAAAGTGAT
>NW_004524771.1:1225407-1230735 GCF_000260255.1 Octodon degus | reverse complement strand
GTAGCGGTCCTCGTACAGCGCGCTGGACTGAATGGCAGGCCAGATGAACTCCTCCACAAACTCCCTGCTCACATCCTCCATGAACACCTTTTTGGCCCCAAGCTTCAGCGCCTTCTTCCTGGCTTCCTCGAAGTCTTCCTTCTGACCGATGTTGGCCAGGTAGGCAATGACGTCATATCCCTACTCCTTCAACCACACGAGGACGCATGAGGTGTCCAGGCCGCCGCTGTAGGCCAGAACCACAGAGCCCTTGCCGGACATCACGTCTGGGGTTGGAGGTGCGGCTTCCAGGCGACTCGGTCTGTTGTCTTCTCCCCGGGCAGGGAAGCACTCCGGGTGGCAGGCTGCGGAGCAGGGCTCCATGTCTGCATCTTGTACTACAAATAACCATTAGGAAGATAGTTTGCAATGTGTTAATTACTGAAACTGTCCTACTAATTTGATTTGAAACTGTCCTATTGCTGTTTGTTTCTCAATAAAATTATGGAAAAAAGAAAGTTTTATGGAGCAAAATATTCACTTAGGTAATGTTGATTCATGTAGCAAGGATCTTTTTGAAAGAGATGAATCGGGAGGTCTTGGTTACCCACTGATACCTATGTAGACTTTACTGCACCAGGTAATACTAATTACTGTATATTGCTTATCTCTTGGGGAGGCATGTAGTTCTGTTATTCCATCTTTATCTTGAGACCTGGCCTCCAACAGATGTGCCTCTAGACATGATTATGATCTGTTCTTATTTTCTGCACTGATTCCTTTGAGGGCCCAGCCCCATCTGACTGCCTTTAATATTTCTACCAAATTTAGCTATCTATAAATCTGTGACCCATGAGGCTGTCCCTTTTGCTATGTGGAGAGGTAATCAGACCACCAGAAGCTCTGGGGTCAAGGCCTGGTGTCCCTCATTGCTCTGAGACAGAGCAGGCATCTGCAGTGGGCAGTAATGGGTGAAGGAGCAGCCTCTGAACCAGAGCTCCATGGCCCTTGGGCTGCCTGAGCCCCACAGCAAGAAGGGGAGGAAGCCAGGGAGATTTTACCCTGTACTTCTGGCCCAACTCAAAACCTGAGTATAGGACTGGAGAGGGCTTTGATACAGGGGAAGAAACTCCCAACCTGAAAGATACCTGGGGCAAGTTTGTGTTCTCTAAAACCAAAGAATAAATTCTGTGCTGTAAATAGGGAACAAGGGCTTTTCCTGCAGGGGGTTGGGTTAGTGACTCTTCCTGGCTTTGGCAAGGCGATAGAGACCTATTTAGAATATCAACCCCTGATATCTATCCTTATGGGGGCATGCATTTGTTTGATCTTTTGTCTTGAGGTCAGGACCACAGCAGGAGTGTCTGTCTCTCCCACAGTTGCAAGGTATCTTGTCTTCCCCACTGGCTCCATCTGAGGGCCTAGATCTGTCTGATTGTCTATAATATTTCTATCTTACTCAGCTGCCTATAACATTACCCCCTCTGAAGGAGTAACCCAAGCTGCTATAAGGGAATAATGGTTGATGACTGCTCTGGCTTCTTTAGGCTCAAAGGGATCATAGTTGTTGATCTGCAGTCAGGAATACTCTCCAGTTTCTATCTAAAGGCCCTTGTCAGACACCGTGCACTTTCATCTTGGGTAGGCATATAGCTTTAAGCCTGGAGGAGACAAAGCCAAAGAAGCAATTAAGTATTCATGGACCAAATAATAATATCAACAGGATAATTTTGAATAAAGTCAAAGATTTTCACCAAGAGGAGCCAGTAATGGCTTCCTATAAAGAGGATGAAGGTAAGTTCTAGGACATTTTTGAGTCTGACATGTTTTTTAATCTGTTATTTATTTATTTATTTATTTTATGTATTTAGCACAGGGTCTTACCATGAAGCTTGGACTCGTAGTGATCCTCCTGTTTTCAGCCTCCCCAGTGCTGGGATTACAGGGAAGCATTTATTCCAGTGAGCCATCTCCCCAGCCCACTGGGATTACAGATGTGTGCCCCTATGCAAGGACTCTGTCACCAGCTCAGCACACCCAGGGGCAGGACCGGTATAGCACGTGGGATTGATCTGTTATTTAATATGTTGAACAGCTATTGAGACAGAAGAAGGAGCAGGAATGTATACACAATACTTAGTTTTATAATTGCACAAGTACCTCCTGTACTGCTGTTAGAATATCTAATGCCATCTGATTTGAGGATGGCTTATTTTATTAATTTTATTTTTCATTTAGGAGAGAAACCAGTTATGGTGGCACATAGGCCTGCTGTGTATAGTTAGTTGGGGTCTTAATATGTGTCAGATAACTTTTCTCTAGACGTTGTCTGATGGATCCCAGTAAAAGGAATCTAAAAGTCATCTAGCATGTTTGTTTGTTTGTTTGCAGAACAACCCGGTATTGAACTCAGCCCCCTGTGCTTGCCAGGGAAGTGCTTATTCTACTGAGCCATCTCCCAGGCCCCAAGCATATTTGTTATAGGTTTTACCTATATGATTCCCTGGATTTTGTCATCCTCTAGCAAGAACAAATTTTCTGAGAAATCAGAGCATGTATAATTAAAGCATGAGAACTAAGAGCTTACAGGTAAGTTTAGAAACTATTTTTAAAGAATAGCAATTGTAACCCACTGGCTCTTAGACCTTTTATTGATGGAGTCTGACATTTTGTCTTAAGTCTCTAGTTTTAATTATCTCTAAATTATATGACCTTTGCAAACCAGATTAATATCTTATTATTATTATTTTTTTTTACTGTCAATGATTTTTAAGTACTGTGAGTACAGTTTCATAGATGTTTTAAAAATTACACCCTGTGAGAAAACAATGACATTAATGTTTTGGGTTTTTACTTTTTTTTTTTGAACTCAAAACTTACTGCTAGGGGCTGGTGAGATGGCTCAGTGGTCTAAAGCACCTACTTAGAGCAGGCTTGGCAAAGCACAGGGACCACGGTTCAATCCCCCAGCACCACATGCCTGCCAGCCCTGCCCCCTGGTGGGCTAAGCTGGCAACACACACACACACACACACACACACACACACACACACACACAAATAAAAATATTAAAAAAAAACTTACTGCCCTTGTTTTTAAACTTAAGATTTAGAAATTTGAAGAATCTTTGTAGTAAGAGAATAGGGAAATGCTTTTGTCTTTTAATTTTGGAAACACTTTCAGATACTGACTGATTCCATGACATTTCAACATCTACCTGTGTTTATGTTAAGCAGAGATAGGGAGGGACACCCGAAGATTGGACATGCTCTCTATATACATTTTAAAAAGTAGTTTGCATTATTTTTTACCAGTGAAAACACACATAATATATTTATGATAAGGTATTAGGCAATGTTACTTTTGAGATATGTAATCTGAAAGCTCACACCTGTATCTACTCTCAGAATGAAATACTGGAGTTACATCAGAAATTAATGAGATAAACTCATACCCTGCTCATAGCATTCAATCAGATAAAGCAGTGTCCCATTTACTGTTGTGGATATGGCCCCTGAGTGTCACCAATTGGTCTTGCTGTGGGCTGGTTTTTTTTTTTTTTTTTTTTTTTTAAACACTGGGGCTAAGTTTTATATACCAAAGATAAAGCCTGGCTCCTACGGGCCCAAAGCTGTTGGACCCAGCACAGACAGTGTTTTTAGATATTTTTTGACACTGACAGGATTTTGTTTGCCCTTGGGAACCTATTTTGACCAACAAAATACTTTTTAAGTTTTTGTACATGAACAACACTATGTATTACATTTTTAAAAAAACAGTCTTAGGATATTTTAACTAATTGACGATCAGGCTAACATTTCTCCAAAATGAAAGAGCTAGGCTTTTAGGCATAACTAAAAGGAATGGGTGAAGAGAAAGTTATTCCAGTTACAGCTTACATGAGGTATTTTTCTAATGAGTGATTTTATTGAGGTACAATGACTGAAAGGAAGCTCAGGGCTGGAGAAGACAAAGACAGCTGTGCCGATGTCCAGAAATAGGCTGTTTTTTTGTTTGTTTGTTTTTTGTCCTTCTAGTCATTACTCAGGGCTCCTCCAAGGAGATGACAGATAGAGATAACAGTCTGACCAGAAGGAGGAGGCAGCCCCGAGGCCCTTCATTCTTTTTTTTTGGCCCTTCATTCTTACTGACCACCTGGGAAGCTGAGTCTGAGCTCTCCTGCCCTCTTTGGTAGCAGATGAATCTAGTAATTGAGCTCTTCTTGAAGCCCAGAGAATCAGACTTTGGGGCAGTTTGTTTTGAGTTTGCCACACAGGCAGCAGCTTTTTAATCTCTTTGTTTTCTCCCCGTTTTGCCCAGTCCCAATGATAGAATACTAAGGAGGCAGTTTCTTACTGAAGCATCAAGTGAGTTAGCTGCAGTAAAAGCTTATCTTTTATAGCTCTTTTCTAAAATCTGGAGCTGACTGAGTACTGAACTTATTGGAAAGAATAATCTGTCCCTCTGTTGAATTAGGATCTAGGGAAGTATGTTTTTATCATTGTCTCTTAAAAATTCTAAGAAAGCAGAGGAGTTTTTTATATTAAATTTACTGAGGAAGAAATAGCAATGAGACAGTTGCAAAACAGGTTAGTAGGACAATCATAATAATTAACACATTGCATATTGTTGTCTTTGTAGTAGTTATTCATAGTACAAGATACAGACATGATATCCTATCCAAACACTATTAGTACAAATCTTTCTTCTCATTGAATTAAGAGAAAGTAGCTGTATATCTATCCTATTTAGTATATACAGATATATGTATTCACTACAAAATGGTCCTTCATCTATATATGCCTTTTTTGTTTAGTTTTGTCAGAGATGGATATTCCATTGCCATTCAAATATTGTAGGTAGGGGCTGGTGAGATGGCTCAGTGGTCTGGAGCACCTACTTAGAACAAGCTGAGCAAAAGCACAGGGACCGCGGTTCAATCCCCAGCACCACATGCCAGCCCCGCCCCCTGGTGGGCTGAGCTGGCCACACACACACACACACACACACACACACACACACACACACACAAATATTGTAGGTACATGAATTCATCAAAGTAATCCAATATAGTCCAGTTCTCCATAATAGTAGTGGGTTATCTGAAGAACTGGCCATGTCAGAACTTATTGACTTGAGCCTTTTAAACAGCTCAGCATATTAATATGGCTTTACTTTTTATACCTCCTTTTTATACTTTTCTGCTGGATGCTTAAGTCCAAGATAAAGCAAGACCTATATAACAAAAAATGTAACTTTTGTATCTGCCAAGGTCAGTCAAATCCCCTCAGTATTTACCCTGAAACCCTGTACAGCAGTTTGCAGATCCTTTGTCAGTGTGAGCCATGT
>NW_004524771.1:1208489-1225307 GCF_000260255.1 Octodon degus | reverse complement strand
ATTTATCCCGAGATCCTGCACCTCAGATTGTAGAACCTTTGTCAGTGTCAGCCATGTGGATGAGTCACAGCCATTGCTTGACCAATTTGCTCTCTGTGAAAGCCTGAGAGAATGTTTTCTCTCCATGTGACTCTCCTTAGGCACACTCTACATCATCCATCACTTTCCAAGCAGAGGAATTTTTATCTTTCTCCTGATAAAGAGCTGACAATTTAAAATAACTACAAGGCTTGGTTTTAGTTCTTAGATCTTCAAGAATACACACTTAAAAATGCCTCCTGCTCCAGTCTCTTGTCTGGCTGTTAGGCCAGCAGGGGTCTTAGGTAGGGACTGCTTGGACTCTAGCAGGAACTTAGTGTTCCCCTGGCTATCTATCTTCTGGTTGTTTAAAATTAACAATATGATCTTTATCTCCAAATGTAATAGCAGCTTGTAATGCTGTTTGTCTCTCGCTAGAGGTTAATGTTTGATTTAAGATTAATATTTAAGCTTAACATCCAGCCTAGTTTATAGGTCTGAGTTAATCCTCTGAAGACATCATTGTGCTTATCAGGGTCATCTGAAAATTTTCTTAGTTCTAACTGGACCTGTTTTAAGACACTGAGAGAAAAAAACCATATGAACATAGGTAGTCTCATATGGATCATAATTATATCTTGAGCATAAATACGAATTATTTCTTAATGTAAAGAAGATTTGAACATAACATAATTCTCAACATTTATTCTCTTTTTAATAACATGATGATAATTGCAAAAGAATAAAAAAATTAATACATTCTTCTGTATTCCATTTTGGCTCTAGTGGGTTGGTAGTCCATGAGCACATGAAGAAAAATATTAAATGCCATTTTTCAACATGGAAGTGTCAAACATTTCCAACGTCTAATGATGCAATCTAAGGAATAAGATGAAAAAATGAAGGAGTAAGAGGCTTTGATATGAACAAATACAGAAAGAGATAGTGTGGGCATCCCATCCCTATTTCTGATTGGTCCTTATACTCTCAAGGTGTCCCTTGAGTAGATTACACTCCAGAGCAGGTGCATGCTATCTGGAGAGAAATTGTAAAACAAAAGTCTGACCAGCCCTATCCACCCTCAAACTGGTGCATCATTTTAATCCTCCCAGAAAGCTTGTGAACTGTGTACTTCCTCCTACTGGACATTTATAAGCATATGTTATAATTGGTCTGGTGACAGGAATGTCTACAGACGTAAAGTCTGGCTAAAGTCTCTTAGCATATGTAAAGTGCAAACACAAGTCATTCCTTTGATAGCTGCTGTGAAATGTCAATTGTTGCAAGCTGCCTCAACCTAGTTTCTGATGTGAGGGGGTAATTCAGTGGAAAAGCTTAGGGAGAATTCCTAGTTTACTAGTAGAAAGAAACAAGTATGATAGATTTTTTTTTCCAGTGGTCAGGAGCTAGTTTTCACCAAGGAACCTTATCTACCAGAGAGTAGCCCTGGCCATGATCCCTCAGTTGTTATCACATTTTATTGGCCCACAAACTAGAGATCAGTCTCCAGAAAGGAATCCAGCTGCCTCTCTGGCCAACATTCCATCAGCTATTGACTTCAGTGGAGATTCACAAAGAGATGCTGGTGAAACCTGTCCTCTGCTTCAAAGAGTGGCAGCTGCTCTAAGAGCATTTAACTAGCTGGAATACTAACCACTGTTTGTTAGAGTTCTATAAGAGATAGTGAAAAGGCTGAACAAGATTGCTCAGCACTTTATAAATTTACAGTACAGGTTTTAAAGTCCATAACTTATTATTAAAGTATTTTTTATGCACATAAATGACAACTAGATCTAGAAGAGAAAAGGTCAGAGATCCTCCTTAGGCTAAATGTGTTTTTGTCCCATACGTGTGCTGCTTTGGGAGATAGCTCCTTCTGGCGTCACCCAGAAGTTAGTTCTCTCCACTGTGCCTCAGATTCAGCCTACCAAGGGAGACCTTCCAAGAATATTGAGCCAGGACATGGCTCTTAGGTGTGTGCTCCTGATGTCTCCTCTGACCCAGAGACAGGGTATGTGTTCTTCCTTTAAATGACTTACCTGTCTTCAGTGTTAGCAAATGTCGATTACCTATGGGCTTCACTTAGCTGGAATAACCTAGAGGTTTTTTTTCCCTCTAATTTTATATGCCTCTAAAAAATTCAAAGAGATAGAAAGAGTTAGGAGTAAAGCTAGAGAAAGGAAATTGAAGCAGGGAGACTGAGGCACCCTGGGGCAGGCATCTCTGTGAAGAGCACTGGTGACAGCGGCTGTGGATGCAGGGGGCCCTGGGGAGGCCGTGAGCTCCACGACTGGGGCCCTCACAGCAGCCCTCATTGCACTGCAAACATCAGGCCCTCACTGGTCCAGGGTAGAGCTATGCCACTGAGTCAGGGGTGGGACTTCCTGGAGAGGGGCTGCTCGGCTCTGTGGCAAGGGGCCCTGGAGCATTATCCTCACTGCTCTGATTGCTGCATTTTTACCCATCGCATTGGGTATTACTGGGCTGCAAACCAGGAATTAATAGGTCAGGACTCAAAGTTTCACGGGCACCCTACACCAAACACTCCCCCTCTTGGTTTCTTAGGCACCCTGCCCCAACCCCAACCCCAACCCCAACCCTGCCCTGTATTGTACTCTAGTTTCAGCTCACTTCCCTCTGACCTAAGCAGAATTAAACTGCAAGGAAGAAAAAGAATGTCTACCTGCAATCTGGCTGTTCCAGTCTGTGATCACCCTCCCTAAAAGATCCTACAAAGTCCCCTGTGCTCCCTTTGTTTGGTGCTGTCTTAGTCATGAGACAGCCCTCCATGTAAGCTTCCAAGAAACCCACTTTGTGTCAGTATGTCTGGTCTGGTTCTGCGTGGGATCAGCTGCCTTGGTTTGATCTTTCAGGAACCATGTTACATTCAGGATGATCAGGATGGAAACACCTGAGATTCCTCTTTTTTTTTTTTTTTTGGTCTTTTTGAGGCAAGGTCTCACTGTGGACTTGGGCTGGCCTTGGACTCACTTTGTAGTTCTCAAACTTGGACTAGTAGAAATCCTCCTGCCTCAGTCTCCTGAGTGTTTCAATCACAGGCATGTGCCACCATACCTGGCTCTAGGTTTCCCCTTCTGTCACCCAGGAATGTTTCTGTATCAGTGAGTGTCCAGCCTCAAAGAGCCAGGACTATCATGGACATGAGGGGAAGTATACTAAGCCCCCCTGGATGATACACTCCATGTAGAATTCAGCACTGTACAATTGAGCTATGTTGCTATCCTTTCTTATTTAGAGACAGAATCTGGATAAATTTCCCAGGATGCCCTGCAACATGCAATCTTCCTGCCTCACTCTCCTGAGTGGCTGGGATTGTGGTGTGTCCCCCTATATGTAACTCTATCAGAAAAGTTTTGTTCTGTTTGCTTCTCTTATTTTGTGCTTTTCCTACCAATGGGTCATTCTCCAAGCTTTCTCTCTCTCTCTCCCCCCCCCCTTCTGGTTTTTTGAGACAGGGTTTCACTATGGAGCCCAGGCTGGCCTCAAACTCATAGAGATCCTCTGGCCTCTGTTTCCCTGGTGTGATTACAGGCTTATAGGTGTGCAGCACCACTCAGATTCACCCACCCCCTCCTTTCTCCCTCTAGTCTATGGTTTCATAATCTTTATTATCAGAGAGCTCTTTTCCATCTGACTGAAATTCAAAGATGAAGAGAACATTTTTCTCTCCTGCATGGAAATCTTTTTTTTTTTTTTTTTTTTTTGATACTGGGGATCAAACTCAGGACCTCATGCCCTGGGAGATCCTGCTGCTTAGTGTGCCCCCCTCTGCTTCTTAACATTTCCCTTCAGATCAAGAAAGTTGGATCACACATCTAGGCTGGAGAATTCTTTGTGTTTTGTTTTATTTTGTTTTTTTTTCCATAATTTTATTGAGAAACAAATAGCAATGAGACAGTTTCAAATCAAATTGGTAGAACAGTTTCAAGAATTACCACATTGCATACATTCTTCCTCTTGGTTAATTGCTGTACAAGATGTGGACTTGACATCCTATTTACAAACACCATTAGAACAAATCCCTCTATTCATTAAGAGAATGTAACTATATATCCTAACCACTTTGAATACACAGATACAAAATGGACATTCATCTGTATCCCCTTTTTTTTGTTAAGTTCCATTATTTGAATATTATAGGTGTGTAAACTCAGCAAAATATTCTAAAAGAGTCCAGTAGCCCATAATAGTATTGGGTCTTCCACTTAAGTGGCAATGTCAGAAGTTGTTGACCCGAGTCCCCTACAGCGCAACATAACAGCATAGCTTTACTTCTCATATTTCATTTTTATACTTTCTGCTGGATGGTTAAGACCAAGGTAAAGCAGGACGTATGCAACAAGAGTTGTAGCTTTTGGGTCTGAGAAGGTCAGCGAAATCCCCTCAGGATTTATCGTGAGATCCTGTACTTCAGATTGTAGAACCTTTGTCAGTGTCAGCCATGTGGATGAGTCACGGCCATTGCTTGGCCAATGTGCTGTCTGTGAGAGCCTGAGAGAATGTTTTCTCTCCATATGACTCTCCTTAGGCATACTCTACATCATCGATCACTTTCTTCTTTGGCCCCATAGTCTCCTTGATCAGAAAATTTGGGACACTACTGAGTTACATGATGTTACAGTACAAGTTCTCATATGTCCTGAGTCTTAATTGATCTTGGAAGGCTAGGGCCAAAATGTTGGCTTTCCTTGCAGCCCTTCTCTTTCTCTAATTTTGGTCTGCAAACTTAGGTTGTTAACCATACAGAAGACAAGCTTATTGTTATGTTTTATTTTGTTTTGTGACCGGGTCTGAATGTGTATCCCAGGCTGGCCTCAAACTCACAGAGATCCTCCTGCCTCAGCCTCCTGAGTGTTGGGAGTACAGGCATGTGCCACCACACCCAGATGGAGAATTTTCTTTGGCCCTAATGTTTCCCTAGCCTGGCTAGGACAGGTTGGACAGTTTCTGTCCCTGACTCACATCCTCTAGGGCTGTTTGGTGAACTTCTCCAAGAGACATACAAATGTCTCCCTCTGAACTGCAAGGGGGACACCAGACAAAGCACAGTGGGTAGGAGTGCAGGCTGGGAGCCACTGAGTTGGTCAGGGCTCACTACAGAGCAGTAGACTCTTGCCGTTGGAAGCCCACTCAAGTGGCCTTCCTTTGTGTGAGGCCACTGGTTTACACGGCACTGATTAAAGCAGCAAGAGCAGGACCAAAAGCAGGAAAGGAGCTGTGGGGAAAGTTGTGTGTGTTCTCCACTCCCAGCCAAACTTTCTGGAGCCTGCTGGTCTCACAAAGCACCGCCCAGCTGCCAGGGCAGATGACTTTGTTGGGCTGCAGTCTGGCATGCAGCCAGAAAGGAAGGAAAGTGAGCAGAGTTTGGGCCTCAGGCAGGGCAGGTCTTTGTAACCCAGAAGTCCTTTGAAGGCAGTGTCAGCCTCCTGCTGAGGGAGCCCTTGGTGGTCCCCTCGAGGCTCACCCAGAGTCCTTGGCAGGCCCGGGTACCTTGGCTTAGAGACCAGCAGTGCAGCTTGCCAGTTGTGTTACCCCGGGTGGTTTTGTTGTTCACCTAAGAGTGTCCATCGTTATGTCAGAGCCTGTCATCAAAAACCCAGGAAGTAACATTTTGGTTGTTTGTGGGTATCATCTTGACATCCATGGTGTGTATTTCCTCCCAGACCGACATCTTGGAAGGTCGACAGACATTGCAGACATTGCAGGCAGTAACAATGCTAACATTGGCCCCTCTTGCCCCCACTTCACTCTGTGGGGGTCACCATCTGGGTCCACGAGGCACCAGCCCATCTTCCTTGCATAGATGGGGACAGGTTCAGGGCTGCTGGAAAGGGCCTGTACCCCAGCAGAGAAAGTGTCAGAAGGACATGGCTCTGCCAGGGAGTCTGCAGAAGGAAGGGGCCGTGGGCCCCAGCCCAGCTCTGTGTGGGTGCCTTCTGCTCAGAGACCAAGGCTGAGCCAGGTGGCCAAATTCCCAGCCCCTTCCTCCATCTACAACCTGAGTCATTGCTCATCGCCACGGTGATGACCGCAGTAGCATCAAATATTCCTGATCACATCCCTATGGTGCAGCCCAGGCACACCCACGCTCTGGCCCTGGGCAGAGTCCTGGGACACATTTCCTTGTCACGGCCCTTGTTATGGTTTGTGTCTAGGTGTCCCCACAAAGCCACATGCAATCTAGAGTTTGTGACTAATTCATGATCCAATGCTGGGATTATAGGTGTGAGTGCTATTCCCACCCTGGCATGGGTAATCTGCATTATAATGTGAGGAGGGGGGGAGAGGCTTAGCTAGAAGCCACAGCAGCTGCCCCTTCCTTTGCTCTTTGCTGCTGTTTTCTACTGCCATGAACAGCTGCCCTCTGTCATGTTCCACTCGGCCTTGGAGCCAGCCGAGTATGGACTGAAACCTACATGAACTGTGAGCTAAATAAACCTTTCCTTCCTTAATTTTGGGTGTCAAGTATTTGATCTCAGCAATGAGAGAAGAGTGACTAAGACAATCCCTATGTCAGCTAAGCCTGTGGCCACATCTCCCATTCTGAGTGCTCTCTGATGTGGTCCCCCATCATAAAGGCCCCCCAACCTCAGGCAGTCTCAGTACCTCAGGCCTGGGAGTAGCCCTCCAGAAGGCCTGGCAAGTGGCAGATGCCCTGCACTGTGTTAGGAGCATGCAAATCAGCCCTACCCTTCAATGAGAGTTAAGAGGAGCAGATCCCGTGTGTGTGTGTGTGTGTGTGTGTGTGTGTGCGTGCGCATGTATGTGTCTGGTTGACAAGTCTGTGTACACTTGTGTGCCTCAGTTTTGGTATGTGAGAATGTAGTGTTGGAGGTGTGTTTCTGAGGGGCAGCCCTCTCAAGGTGTCTGTGTCTTTGCAAATATCTGGGCATAGATGTCCCAAATAAGTGTGAAGGTTGTGCAAATTTGTGTGTGTCAGTGTAATGAGAATGCATATGTCTCTGGAGGAGTGTCTGTGTTTTGTATCTTGGTATGCATGGGTTGTGTGTGTGACTTTGTATGCCCTCTACTGTTTTGATTGTATGTGTGTGTGTTCATATTCCCTTCTCTGTCTCTGCAGGTCTGTGCCTCTATGTGCATGTGCTTGTGTCTGTATGAGTTTGCTTGGGGCTGGCTCAGTGTTCCTGGGTTGTATGTGCATGTGGTGGCCCCTACAGGGTGGGTTCTCCCATGCCTGTCGAGGCACTGGGCACCTGAGTGCCAGGGGAAGCTGGAGCCAATCCTGTCCATGCCTGGATGTCTCTGTGCTTAAGGAGTCTGTGTGTGCCCTGACTGTATCTGTGCACCCCAGAATCAAGCAGATGCTGATGGGACTTCTCCAGGGGTTGGTGAGAGGGGTCAGTATGCTCTTCTCCCACACCAGCCAGGACCCTCCTGGTCTTGCTTCTCTCAGCCCCCATCTCCCTGGCAGTCAGATCTCAGGTCCCAATGTCATGGAGTGATGGTTAGCCTCAGTACAGGGCTGGAGAGGGATTGGTCCCTGGAAGATGTTAGGGTGAGAATGGGCGTTGACTGGGGAGGACCCTGCTGAGGCTGTCCTGGGTCCTAGAAGAAAGAGGGGGAGCTTCCAGGAAGGGCTGATGGGCAGAGCTCCCGGGGTCCTGGGAAGAAATGCATCTGTGGGTGTCTGTGGAAAGTCTGGGTTTAGGGCTCCCAGGTCCCTGGATGGGGGGACAGGAGATCTGCAGGACTCTTCAGTCCCCAGAATCTGACGTTAGCAGCAGCAGTTTTGCAGGACAAAAGGGCAGAGGACCTACTGAAGAGTGGTGGAGGAGGTGGTTTTGTAGGAAAAGAGACAGCAGGCCAGAGCTGGCCTCCTCAGGCAACCCCATGGCTTCACCCTCCTGTGGGCTAAGCCTATCTGGTGGGGATGGCGAACCCTGTAGAGGTGCCCGAGTGCCCAAACTGCTGACCCAAACCCACCTATCCACCTCAAAGTGGTAGCTCTGCACTTTGAGGTACTGAGGTTTTAGTTAAAAAAAACCTCAAGTGTTAATATTTTTTGTCTTAAAAGAAAAACACAATGACATGCATACCAAAGGTGTGCTGCTACCACTTCAGGGGCAGGAGCCTGGGGCCACACACAGAACCCTTCCCAGACTCTGTGTCCTGGATATTGGAACAGTGCTTGCACACCCTTGGATGCTGGGGCCCACAGGGGAATCTGGTCCTGGGTGGCTGGACGTCAGAGATAATTACGGAGGGAAGGCATTTAGCATAGTCTGTTCACACAGTAGATGCACAACCCCAGGCCACTTTATTACCTGAAACCTCAGTCCAGGAACCCACCAGGGCCCTCCAAAAGAACAGGACTTCAGAGAAGGGCAGGGCGGCACTTCAAAGGGGGAGTGTATTGGGACCACAGCTCTTCTGAGGTCCCTTCCAAGCCAATCTCTTCACACCCCCTGCATACTAGGGAAACTGAGGGTGCCAGGAATTTGTCCATAGTCAGGGATTTGGAGGTCCTGGGTTGACTGCTGATTGCCTCTGAGCAAATTCCTTTTTCCGAAGTTCGCTTCGTTTGATCTTGCCAGTGACTGTTTTGGGCAACTCTAGGACAAATTCCACCTGGTTGAGAGAGAGCAAATCCATCCTGACTTAGCCTTGATATAGTTTCTACTGATTCCCAGAACCCCTCCCATTCAGGCTGACTCCACTTGGTGACCTTTATGGGGTCCTCCTCCTGACCCTTGGAGATGGACGTAGCCACATGACTTGCTTTGACCAATGAATGAAGCATGAGTGGCAGTGATACATGTCACCTCTAGGCAGGAGCATTTAGAGCCACTGAGATTGGTGGCCCTCTCCTTCAGCTTGTCTAGCACCTGGCAGGTTCTCTGTAGTGGCTGCTGTTACATCCTGGTCCCAGGATGAGGGGATGTGGGTTAAAGGCACCCCAAGAGCCATGGAGGCATACAGCATGAGCCAGGAGGAATCCCTCATCTGGACAGACCTTCAGTGGTTAGAGTGATGTGTTTTCTGCATTGATATCCACCTCCCCCTGTCGTCCTCTGTTTGACACCAAGAAGGTTGCCTCACCTAGTGCCAGAATACAACCTTCGTCCTCAGACACACATGCCCTTTTGACTCAGACAAACTCAGGCAGTTGACCTGGAGTCCGAGTCTCGGTTTGTCTCGGTAAAACTGGATGACTACACTACTGCAAGTTGTAGTACTGAAGGAACAGTGCACACAAAGAGCTGAATCCAGGGCCTGGTGCACAATGTAAGTGCTCAGTAAGTGCTAGCGAGCAATCTCATCATATGTCCATATTGATTGTGAACGTTCAGACTACAATAGAAAATATTGACTTTTTGACACATGAGCCTCTTTATTTTAAACCAATGGGATCATTCTCTCTCTTTCTGTCCCTGTCTCTCTTCACCGGGTTTTGAAATTAGGACCTTCGTACTGAGCTACAACTGCAGCGTCCCCCTTGCACTTTGAGACACTCTCACTAAGTCACTAAGTTGCCCAGGCTGGACTCAAACTTGGGATCCTCCTGCCTCAGCTTCCTGAGTGCTGAGGTTACAAAAGTGTGTGCCACCACACCTGGCAGACAGCTTCTTTTGAAGAGGAAAGAGCGACGGGCTGGCTAACTGTCCCCCTCCATAGCCATAGGGCAAGGTTGGTGCAACCAAGCACCCGGGAGTGCTCAGGGGAAGCAGCCCTCAGGCACCTGTCCTGCTCACCTTCCGCGGGTACTTGTACGGTGCTGTCACTGACTTCACGTGCTGCTGTAGCTCCTTGGTGAGCTGGTCTTGGTCATGGGACCGGTACGGTGGGTTCAGAACAATAAATGCTTTTACTACCTGTAGGATGGAAGCATGACCTCTACTGTATAGAATCTCTGGGAAAGCAGGGGCTGAGGCTCACATCTGCCCTTCCGTGTCAGTGCCATACTTTGGAAATTGACTCAATCCCTCTACCTCCCTTTTGAGAACTGGGGGTTGAACCCAGAGGCTCCACCCTGAGCTACATCCCCAGCCCTTTTTCATTGAAGACAGGGTCTAAGTCACTAACTTGGCTAGGCTGGTCTCGAACTTGGGAACTTTTTGCTTCAGCCTCCCAGAGTGCTGAGAGCACAGGCGAGCATCACCATGTCTGTAGTCTAACCTCACTTTTCTTCTCCATGAAACGGGGTTTACTCCTCAAGGGATTTCTGTAGATTCCATGCGATGGTGTGTCTATAACATCTGGCCTGTTTAAATTGCTTTCTACCCAGCACCATTATTATATGAGCATCATCACACTTATTATTTGTGCAGTTCTGTGTCTGGCACCCAGTGAGCTTAAGTAAATTGCTCACAATTTATTTGTATTTTATATCCCCAATCACACAAGTCTTTATATACGGAAGGCACTCAGCACCTGCATCAGTGAATGTGTGCTGTGGTGCCACCTCTTAGCTGTGGCGGTGAGCCCCTCTTTTTCCTTATTTAAAGGATAATAGGAGCCCTTAAATTACTGAGCTTTGGAAGATGGGCGGGCCCGGCGTTGGCGCATCCTACAAGCCTCACCACCATAGCCTTCCCTGCTACTGTCCCAGCCCACAGGCATCATTTCCAGAGCACGGCTGGCGCCACAGAGCCCCCTGGTGGTTCCTTGTGTAAATGCACTCCTGCCCGCCTCGTCCTCCCTCCCTCCCGGGTCCTGGGCTGTGCTGATCCTGCAAGAGCCCGGTGTGGCCTCGCCCGCGGTCCTGCATAGCCAGACTCCACGAGGCCCTTATCCTCACCTCGCCTCGCGCTGGGTCCGGGCTGCTCACTACGGCTGACTCGGCTACCGCCGGGTGCTCTGCCAAGGCGTTCTCCACCTCCACAGGCCCGATGCGATACCTGCGGGATCAACCCACTGCCCTGAGCTGGGGCAGGCCCCAGGTCTGTCCTCCCGGAGGGCAGAGGGCCTGAGAGGCCTGCTTGTGCTTTAGGCCCCTACACTGAAGATCTGGACTTCATGGGCCGGTGCCCAGCTCGGCTGTCCCTGGACGTCTCTCCGGACTGTTCCTGCTGGGCAGGGGCCACTCAGTGTCCTTGCTGTACAACCTCCTGCAGCAGAGCTGGAGCTCCGGAAGTCTCCAGCCTTCAGTGGACACCCTCATGCTCACTGCCGCCTGCGCCCCACGGTGCTGACGGGCTTTGTTTTACTTTGTCTCTTAGTATATGTTTTCGAAGTGTAAGATAATGATTTTTTTTAAGGAAATACATGGTTAGTTAATTGCCACAGTCAAATGAACATAACCCTCAGGCCACGCAGATGGCACCGGCAGGTGGGTGTGCAAAGTGCTTGTCAGTGGAATGGGCACTTAGAGTCTTCTAGTAAATTCTCAGTACATACAGGGTGTGATAGACAAACGTGGTGAATATTTATTTTGATACCGAAACTCAAACTCACGACCTCACCCTTGCCAGGCAGGTGCTGTGCCACAGAGCTGTATCCCTGGTTAATGCTTTTTTTTTTTTTTTTTTTTTTTTTTAGCAGTCAAAACACATTGCCGTGAATCCCCCTTGTGGGCAATGAACACACATGTCCCATTGTTCTTGCTGCCTTCTGATACAGTTGTGGAAATCCTCTTTTAGGTCTTTAGTTGTACTGTCGTAGCTGCCTGGATGTCCTGACTCTACGGATACTCTTGACCTCTCATGGGCATTTTGACCTTGGGGAAGAGCCAGAAGCTGCGTGGTTCCAGATCTGGTGAGTAAGGTGGGCGAGGACGCGCTGTCACGCATGTATAGGCCTGCCTTTCGGCTGGATGGCACTTGGCAGCAGTGGTCATCTTGTTTTTGATCTTATAAAGACACCTATGATAAATGGCTTCCAGAAGTGCTTCAGAAAGTGGCAGGAACAGGAGGGTGTGTGTTTGGCGTGAGGGGCTCACTGGCAATGTGTGTTTTAGCGCTGGGGAAATAGCTCAGCGGTGTAAGTGCCTGCCTGGCAAGCACAAGGTCCCAAGTTCAATCCCCAGTACCACACGCACAAAAACAAAGCAATGTGTATTTTACTGCAAGATGTTATAACATTTAAGGGGGCCTGCCCCTTAGCTCAGTTCTTTAAATGGCTGCTTCAACAAAGCAGTCAGGCTTAAGTTGCTGTGGTTCGATCCCAAAACTCAAGCCAGCCAAACCTGCCCTGAAGGCATTCGGAGCAAAAAAACCCCCCCAAAAACAAAAAAACCTCCTATAACATTTAAATATTCACCATATATATGATCAAAAAGAGAGGAAGAGGATGTTTTAGAAATGGACAAGTAGCTAGGAGAACTAGGTTCTGATGTGGTATTTCACAGCGGGGTCACTATAGATCACAGTTATACATTACGAATTCCAAAATAGCTGGAAAAGAGGTTTTTGAGTGTTCTCAACACAAGGAAATAAATATTTGGGGTGCTGAATATGCATGTTTTCCTAATTTGAACATTACATAACATATAGATGCATCAAATCATCACAGTGTGTCCCACAAATATGTATAATTATTAAGCATCAATTAAAATAAATTAAGAAAACCTTAATTTCTTTGAAATACTCAAGAAAAATGATGTAATATATCTTTAAAAAAAACCTCCAGGGTCAGAGTCAAGCCCCCTGGGCTCCAGTCTAGTCTCCTGCCTGAGCTGTCTTTGAGACTTCAGGCAAACATCCTCACTGGTTAGTGACCCATTTCCTCCTGGTGAGGCAGGAATGACAGTTGTGTCTGCCTGCCGGCCTGAAGAGGCTGGTTACACACGTAACCAGCTAAGGAGAACGTTTCCACACAGCGCTGCGTAAAAGTGAGCTGTTATTGTCATTATTATGTTTCTCCTGTGACCTTCTGTGCCATAGGAGACCAGCACAAACATCAGAAAAGCAAGCCTGAGGGACCAAGGCACAGGCTCCCACCCACGTCCTGCCCCTTTCCTTTAAATGCTCAGGAATGGGACGTCTCATTCCCCTTCCTGCATTCATCTTGGTTGTCTCTGGGTGTGGGGATCAGGGGCCAGGCTCTGTCAGCGCCAGGCTGAGGGCCTGAGCACCAAGGCAAGGTCCCAGAAGCTTGGGAGGTGCCAGGGGCCGGCTCCAGGCCAGCCCCACCTACCCAGAGGCATTGATGACATCGTCATTCCTCCCGAGGAACCAGATGTAGCCCTCCGAGTCAATAGTTGCTTTGTCCCCCGAGTTGTAGAAGTCCCCGCATTCCACTTCCGCTGTCTTCTCTGGGTTATTCTGCAAAGAGAACAGCTCTCCTTTATAGGAGGCAGAGAGTTTGGAGCGCCAAGCCCGGGTTCAGACCTGGCTTTGTGTTCAGCCTCTGACTGCCCTGTAACCTGGGTAAATTTCGTAACTCCTGAGGGTCTAATTTCGTTCCATGGAGGAAGACAGCACAGACTGCTGCTCAGCTGGTGGAAGTTCCTGAACTGGTTGCAATGACAGTTTTTATAATGACCTGCTCATTTCTGTGTGGCACTCTGCTGGAGTAACTCTTCTGCTAGCAGGAACCTGCTTGTGTTATTCCCTGCTGTGAGCTCGGCATGGACCTGGGCAGATGAGAGGGGCTAGTACACCTGAGCTGAATGGATTTCCTTCCCCTCAGGCTCCTCTGGTTGACCCTCACAGAAAGCTGTGTGGCGGGTTGCTTTTTAAAATAAATTTTTCATTTTTAGATAATTGTAGGTTTGCATATAGTTTAAAAAAGTTCAGATAGCTCTTAAGTACTTTTTTTTTTTTTTTTTTTGTGGTACTCCAGATTCAACTCCAGGCCTCCCCACTGAGCTATATCTCCAGGCTTCTTTGTTTTATTTTTAAAATTTGAGACAGGTGTTGCTAAAGCTCTAAAGGGGCCTCAGCACGATCTCTCTGCCTCAGCCGCCCAGTGTGCTGGGGTGCCCTGCACTGCCACACGCAGCCTACTCTCTACTCCTGTGGGACAAACTTCTTCGAGTTCTACATATGGTAAAAGATAAACCTGCGGTATTTTCTGTCTCTGGATTATTTCAGTCACGTAATGCTACCCAATTCCTTTCATATTTCTTCAGGGATGTTGTACAGATAGAACTGTACAGTATGGAACCTTCTAGGATAGGCTATTTTTTCTCTCTTCAGTGTAGCTCTGTGGGGATTCATTTAAGCTGCTGTATTCATAAACAATATGATCCTTTTTACTGCCAAGCAGAATTCTGTGTTATGACTGTACCTCAGGGTTTTTTTTTTTTTTTTTTAATTCATTCAACTGCTGAAAGATGCCTGGGTGGTTTCCAGTTTCTGGCTGTGAATAAAGATTCTGTGGCTACTTGTGTATTCTTTCATATGAAGGTGAATTTGAATAAGCCTGGCATTTTTTGTAGCCTATTTGACAGAAGAAACTGATGTTCAGAGAATCATTAAACTGGTCTTGGGACTTGAATTTAATTCTTGCTTTACCATTTATTTATTTGACACCTAAGCAAGCTTTCTTATATGGCAAGAAGAGATTTTAAGAGATACCTGAAAACACAGTAAAAACAATGGCTCGCTTCCTGTTTTGAATTAATTTCCATAGTTGGTTACACTAAGGAGATTACTGGCTTGGTGTTCACATGTGTTTAGAAGCTTTGAGAAGCACCAAGAGGAACAGTAAGCTTCGGGATCAAAGCTTTCAGCAGGAACCGAGCTTAGCCGAAATTTGACATTTGTTTTTAAAAATTCTAATTATGGCTGTAAATGCTGTCTGATTTTGGCAAATGATACTATTTTCAATTTATGATACTACATTGACTTTTCAAAAACAAACAATTTCAAACAGTTAATTTAAAGAGAAGTATACACTGAGTAATTATACAAATATTAATACGAGGTGTGACCAAAATGATTCTGTATATTTATTATAGTAAAAGACACATGGCCATTAATTCAACCAAAACACCTCCTCTACATAGATCACACTCCTCCCATCATTTGTACCACTTTATGAAGCAGTTCTGGAAGTTGTTTTTCAGGAGTGTCTTTACAAGGAGTGATAAAATCTGGTTAACACTGCGGCTCAGTGCAGCCAACGGAAGGCAGGATTGTGAGAATATTGTGTGTCCTCATCCATCTTACTTCCTGGATGTGGCACCATGCAACCTCTGGCTCTTCCCCAAACTAAAATGACCACAAAAGGTAGATATTTTGAATCAATTCAAGATGCTGAGGCAGCCACGACAGCCCAAGTAAAGACACTCAGGAACGAGGCCTTCCAGTGCTGCTTCAGAGAGTGGCCAGAATGAAGGACGGATAGCTACATGGGGAGGGGTAGTCTCAGGAAGATTCATGGCAATGTGTCTTTTACTGTAATACAATTTTAAAATTTAAACATTCCCTTTAATGTTTGGTTACATTTCATGGATATGGAAAAACAGTGGACACAAATACAGTGGACGAATACACATATGGACACAAATGCTGGAAGTTCAGGAAACAGTGACGGAAGAGGACCATACAGTTTCGCCCTTGACTGCTGTCCAGCACAGCATGCTGAGCTCGATACGCTGGCCTCACTCACAGCCTGTGCCCAGGTCTGCTCTCAAGGAGCATTGTTGAGGTTCCTCTTCTCACATAAGGCCTGAGGCTGGGCCCTAGAGGAAGGGCACTCACATCTGGGGAAGGGATTCTTACCTCCCCGGGACTGGAATATCTTGGAGGAGATCCCTGGGTGATCTGAGGGAAATTCCTGAACAGCGAGGGGAAAATATCTTGTATATCACACAGAGATGGGCAGAGTCCACCAGCTTTCGAAGACCTTATCCTTGGCTGCTTTTTAAACATTCTACTACTGGGAAGCAATGTTATGAAAGTAGAGGCTGCGAAGTCCCAATTTCTTGCTTCTCTACAGAAATACTAAAACCAAGCCAATAAACAAAGGGAAGCAGTCTGAACTGACTTTGTAATTGCTCTGGGAACAAACTTACAACAACCAAGCAAGCGTCCAATCAGAAAACTCCACCGTCAGAATGGCAGGAGAGTTCTGTGGTGCTGGCCCTACCCTGATAGGCTGGGGTTTGAGCATGGGACAGCCTAGTTCCCAGTGTCCTCCTGTCTCCTGGTGTAGTAAGCAAAGCTCCTGTAAATTATTATGTCCTAATAACTCTGGGGGATACCTGTAGGGCTGATACAATTAATTAATTTAACCCAGGAGGGAGGTGGAAAAAGCAGTAGAAAGAAGGAGAATATGATTTTCAGAGTTACTCACAATCATCACATTACAAAGCCAAAAGGCCCAAAATTTTCAGTAATTAAAGCACCATCATGGGTGTACAAAGAACAAGAAAAGGTAGCCAGTGAAATGTTAATTGATAGAAACTGTCTGAGGACAGCACTGTATTTATGAGAAAAATAAATATATTAAATATTCTGAATAAGTCAAAATGGAGGAAATGGACAAAGGACTAAAGGAAATTGAGAAGATGCCCTATGGGCAAAATGAGAATATCAACAAAGGTAGAAATTTTTTTTTTTTTTTTTTTTTTTTTTTTTTTTACATGTTTGGTACAGGGTCTCACTACACAGCTCAGACTTGCAGCAATTTTCTTGTTTTTGGCCTCCCTGGTGCTGGGATTACAGGCCTACGCCTCCACGCCCAGTCTCAGTGGCCCCCTCAGTGCACCCAGGGGTTGGGGGCTAGCGTGGCATGTGGTGTGGGGAATCGAACCCTGGTTCCTGAGATTGCCTAAGCAGGTATTTAGTCCACTGAGCTATCTTACGAGCTCCAAAGGTAGAAATTATAAAGAAGAACCTAACACAAATTCTGGAGGTACAGTCACTGAAA
>NW_004524771.1:1188522-1207472 GCF_000260255.1 Octodon degus | reverse complement strand
AAAAAAAAAAAAAAAGATTAGAGGTAATGAGTTCTGGGTGCTTGGAGGAGGAGGAGGAAGAAGAGGAGAAGGAGGAAGAAGTTATTATTTAAATAGCAAATACAGAATTTCTCTTCAGAATGGTAGAAATTTTCTGGAGGTGGATAATGGTGATGGTTGCAAAAGTTATGAATTTATTAATGACACTGAATTGTACATTCAAAAATGGTGGAAAATGTAAATTTTATACTGTATTTCACCTCAATAAAAACCACAAAGGAAGCTCAAGGGAGCACTAACAGCACCATGGCCTCAAGAAGGCGCTGCTTCTCTGTGGTAAACATTTCCCCAAACAGCACAGAGCCGCGCCTTAGCTTAATTCGTATATATACATCCTCCTGTGTGTATATAGCCTGCCAAAAGTGTATATACACATCAGCAGTTTGCTTTACTAATAAATGTCTGGGAGCTAAAGGCCTTTACTTTGAGTTCCTTTTATAAAGGCCAAAGCTAACTTGTGTTAATCTTATGATGTCTCAATAAATTTTGTATTAAAATATTTATACAAGTATTTGTCTTCCTGATACACACTTTTTGTGGACTCTGCATATTTCTCTTAAATTGTACCTATGTTATATAATGTGTTAGCATCTTTGAGAACCTCTGATGTGTGTGTGCGCACAAACACTTGTGTGTATATTTGTGTGTGTGTGTGCATGGGATATTTCTCTAAGCCCCTGCACATTACAATCATTTGAGATTTTACAATGTGTACAGGCAGTACTCCCTGGAGGCTGTTGTGCATGGACAGAGTGACACCAGGACAACTTCCAGGGAAGAGCCTTTGGAGCGTGAAGATGGTGCCTGAGATCTGTTTCAAGGTCGGGCCTCCCTTCTACAGCCAACCTATCTTGTAAGCCAAGAATTTCCCTTTGGTGGCCTCTACCTTCCTAGGATGGCTGGGTTGTATCTGATGAACAGTTTCAGCAGGTTTCTTGTTACCTACTCAGCATTTCTTCAACTCTTGAGTTTCTCACTTAGGGTTTGTAGGGCCAAAGGCATGGATTTCGATCCTAGATCTACTGCTTATATGACATGGGGAGGACACATAATGCTTCCAACCTGAGACTTCTCTTTATAGACTCAGGCTCACAGGGCTCTCTGGAGGATCAGTTAGGGTAAGAGATCTGTTTATTCTGCTACTGGTTAAGGGAGTGGGATTACCTGAGCCCAATTGAGGCCTATATTCATGACCTCAAGATATATAAGTCGGGTTCTAAAGCCAATCTGCCTTCTACTCTTCAGCCCTTAAGTCTCATCAGAGTTAGGATATGAAGGGATGTGGAAATGTACTGTTAGTGTGAGTGTAATTAAAATAGGCTTCACCCAGTTGGGACAAATCTAGGACAAACTGAAGAGGCTTCAGGATGCAGAGCTCCTGCTAGGCTTCTTGGGGCCAGGAGTGGGGGATGGGGTTTTGTTACCTCATAGTACATGAAGAGACCCACAGGCCTGGTGGGCTTAATCCTGATTCCAATATTCCCTTCAGTGTTAGGTGGCAGGACGTTGCCCTGGTTGTCGATGATCTGGAACAAGAAGCCTGTTGATCTCACCCTGAAGGATTCCCCCAGCCCTTTGACAATGTCCAAGCACTGCCTATTTCATTTCTGGGATACCCACAAGGAAAAAATGGACCCTAATGGAAGGTGTGAGAAAATGGGCTGGGGAGATAGCTCAGTGGTCTAAAACCCTGCCTGGCAAGCACAAGGACCCGGGTTCAATCCCCAGCACTGCATGCTCTGCTGGTTGTGGAACCTCAGGCATGCTATGCTGGCCACCAAAACCGCTCGTATATGCCTGGAATCCCAATACTGGGGAGGCTAAGACAGGAGGATCCAAGCTCCACAGCAAGACCCTGTACCAAATAAATAAATAAATAAATAAATAAATAAATAAATAAATTTTAAAAAGAAAGTGAAATAAGGCTGTTAGAATCCTTGAAATCAGCAAATGTGAAATGCCAGAGGTCTACTTGTCTTATGGGTATCAAGACACCATCAATGTGCCCTTAAGCCAGAAAACACTGACCAAGAGAAAAGAAAAGCACTAGAGAGCTGCCAATGCTGGGTCCAAGTATTCGTCCTTCCACGCCCTGTGTGCAGCGCCTCTGGCTGCCAGTGTGAGCTGCACTGGTGCTCACCATAATGCAGTTCTCAACTGAAGCCTCCATAAAAAACTGGAGGAAAATAGGAGGGGAGGAAGAAGGGCAACCAGGACAAGGAAATGCAGCTGGTTCTGCCAGCTGGTGTCATGTGCAGGTGTGACCCCAACAGCCCCCAGTGCTTCCTGCTAACACCCTTGGGAGAAGACCTGGATGTCAAAGGGTGAGATGGCCTTCCCCAAGGAGCCTGGCTTGACCTTCATTTCCTGGAGGACACCGCAAGTAATTCCCTGTTGATGAAAGACAGACATTGAGGGTGGTGGGTGAATTCAGGCTGATTGCAAAGCAGCAAGAGGAATATGCCATGTCCCAACAGCTGTCATTGTCCTATGCCGTATCCCAACAGCTGTCATTTGATGCTACAAGAGAGCCCTCGTGGGGAAGCCTGAGGCTGGGGGTCAGGCTCAGAGTGTTGACCCCACTCCATTTGGAGGATGAGTGCTGCACTCAGTAGGGCTTGGGTCTGCACTAAGCATCCCTGAGTGCCCCATGAGGAAGCCAAAGGAACAAGCATGGGGCAAGGCTGAGGGGGGCTGCACGTGTCCCATGGCATGGAGTGCTCACTGTGTGCCAGGCACATGCCAGCTTGCTAGGGGAGGTTCATGAGTTCACTTCATACACAGTTACTTAGCGCAGTTGAGTTGTGACTGGAATCTTGCCTGAGCTCCTCCTTGGGGCCATGTTGAGACAACTCGGCTCTGTGCACCAGTTCCCTCTGCACTTTCCACTCTTCATGATGGACTTGGCCCCTCTTGAACCATTCTCTCCTTATCATTATGTCAACAGCTGAATGATTTAGGACAGATAGATCACCATGTGCTAACTGGGGTCATTAGTGGCCTTTATCTCCTCCACCGAAGGGGGCCTCTGTGGTCCTTGCAAGTGGGTGAGAAACTGCCCATTGTGAGCACACACCAAATGTTCAATGAAGGACTCCTACTAGCTGTTGTCCAGCCCTCATCTAAGTCCCTTGAACATTCTCCTTTTGGAATACTTTCCTCTACACAGTGCTTCTATGGTAGCCTACAGAACACTCAGATTATTTTTGCTTGTCTTTCTTTTCTTGATGGATAACAAGCATCAGAAGAGTAGAGATTATCCAGTCACTTCTGTGCTCTCAGATTCAGGCAGAACACCTACCTAAAAATGTCAACGATGATAGTAACGTCAGTGTGAGCATGGGTTATGGGACAGACATTGGCCAGAGCTTTATACCCTTCATTTATTTGGCAAGACTGGAATTGGCATTTCTGTTTCAAGGGGCAAAGTTGGAACTCACCCATGGTTTTGAGTTCTGTAATGAACAAGGCTGAGTCTTGAGTCTAGGGCTGAGCTCTAGGCAGGGGAGTTTCTCTCTGCTCTGCCTTGGCACTGCTTACACTGTTGGCAAGTGTGTGGAAAATAGGCTTTCAGGAAGAAAGCATCATCTACTGTGGCAAACAACTGGTGAGGGGGAGGGTTGTGGGTAATGTATATTGCTCCCACTATAAACTGTTGGCCACTCAACAACAGACCCAGAGTCTTAGCATTTCTTGGGTCTGAAAGTATTTCAGCCAACCGATTAAAAAAGTCAGATAAATATATGAATCTCACTGTGTGGGAGGGCAGTCACCTTCTGTTAGCTAGAGGGATAATGGGAAAGTGAGTAGGCAAGTGTCTCTGTCCAGCACTAGAAATGGGTTGAGAATGTGCTGGAAGAATGGTCCCCACCTACACTGTCATTGATGAAACTCTTGAGGTTAGAGACACTCGTGATAGTCTACATGTGCAGCTAACTCGGTGGCTCAAGTTAGCCTAGAATCTTACTGAATGTGCACATGTGTGTATGTGTGTGGTGGATGATACCGAAAGTCTCTGCCTCTTGTCCACTCTAACTAGTATCCCACAGTCAAACCTGTGTGTGTCACCCTCCTAGACACCCATATATGAACGCTGGAGCTGGTCCCAGCCTGCTTCTGCACACTGTCACCCTGGGATGGGATAATGGAGCTTGTGGTTTCCATGTTGCTTGAGAGATCCTCCTACCCTACCACTTCTCCTGGACTCCCCTGAGCTAATAATAATAGGTCAAAGTTGGAAAAATGCCACTAGATCCCTTTTTAAGTTTTGTCCAGTAGTTTTTTTTTTTTTTTCAGAACTAGGGATTGAACTCAGGCTCTTGCGCTTGCCAGGGAAGCGCTTATTCCACTGAGCCATCTCCCCAGCCCTCCAGTAGTTTTTAGCATGTTGTTTTCTTGGTGAGTTGATGAGCTATGAGTTGTCTTCCTGCAGAGCAAACTGTGGCAAATTAACTTTGAGCCATGAGACTTCCATTGGCTTTGAGCAATGCTGTGCACACACTGGGGCCTCTGCACAGGAATGACTCCACCCATCCGCTGAGCACAGTGACCAAGTGTGCCCCAATGGCCTGGAAGGGGCCTGTCTACTTACTGTTTCTGACTGCCCGTAGATCTCACGAAGCAGGGTGCCCGTATGTTTTTTCCACTGCTCAAATTCCTCAGCCAGCAGAGACTCCCCGCCAGTGTAGCAGTGCTTCAGGGTGGGGAACCTGAGGCTTTGGGGGAAGACAAAGGACCAGGCCTTGCTGCTCAGCACACTCAGAGCCCATGGCTCAGGCATCTGCATCACCCATCCTTCAGCTCTTCACTTTCCTAGCTCCCTATTGGTCATTTGCCTGATGGGCAAGGCTAAGCGGTGCCAGTCCCTTCCCACCCATCCTAGTTCTGTTTTTTTGGTAGAGAGGTGTGTGGGTGGTGATGGTATTGGGTTAAAACAAGGAAGTCTGTGTTAAATTTGGTTTTGATGTCACAAGAGGGAGAAAGTGTGTTCATTGGAACTCATCTCAGGGAAGCATTTTGTGTGGCTAGAAAACCCTAAACCATAAAGAGGTTGGGGACAAGACTCCAGGGGACACACTCTGATGGTAACAGATTTACATTGTCTTCTGTGAGTGCAGGGTTCTATTAACTGAAGGACTTCTGTATTTCTAAATTGGGTTTGGGTGAAAATTAGGGTTTGGGTATCATCTGCTCAAAACACGAGTCCCCAAATGGGGCCCATTGTAGGAAAAGCAGAAGAGTCACTGGAAATGGAATTTGGAGAGACCACTAAGGGCTGATGCGATGCTTATAGTAGTTTACCAGAGCACCACATGGTGTAAACTTTCTCCTCCAGTTCCTCATGAAGTTTCCTTAAAGAAAACTTAAAGAATCACAAAATAATGATTGGATACCCTAAAGAAATTGGCAGAGAAATGGTTGAGGTCTCATCTAGTGGTGTCCTACTATGCCCCTCTTCATCTTTCTCTCCTGGGACAGAGTCAACAGAGACAGACAAGAGGGTTCGTCCACTTCCTCTTCCTCCTCCTCCTGGAGTTTTACCTCCTGTACAGAAAGTAGGCAGTCCCTGGGGAATCACTAAATGTGCACTGTTGGATTTTCACTGGCTTTAGACAAAGATCATCTTCTGAGGGATTTTGCAAAAATTAGCGGTCAGAAAATGATAAATGAACTCTGAAATACAGATGGAAACAGGATCCAGCCAGACTCAGGCTTCACAAGTGAAACCAAATTGTAATTCAGTTAGCTTTGTAAAAGTGTCACTAAACTCCTTCACAGTTACAGGACATGTGAGCTCTCTGATTTTTTGAAGTGACTATTTCAATTTCAGAGTCTCTTAAAAATACAAAGATGAGGGCTGGGTAGATAGCTCAGAAGATTAAGCGTTTGCCTGGCAAGTGCAAGGTCCTGAGTTTAATCCTTGGTTCCACCAAACAACAACAACAACAACAACAACAACAAAACAACAAAACAACAACAACAACAACAAAACACAAATGACTGTAAGGGTTAAAGAACAGATTTCATATTAGCTAAAAATTAACCCTCAAACAGAGACATGCAGAAATAAAACTGCAGTTAGATGGTGTTACACATCTATGATTGCAAAAATTAAGTTTGACAATAATGAATACTCTAGTATAATGAGGAATGATGGATATTCTCTTACTTTGCTAGCGGAAGCACATATTGTGTACTTTGGAAAATAGTGTGGTAGTGTACATTGTCAGTGGGGCCTAATAATTCTGCTAGAAGATGCATCAGAAATGGATACTTATATACATCAGGGAGCAAGTACTAGAGTTCAGTGCGCTGCTAATCATCAAACCCTCTTCCAGATCTTCATTAATGGTTGGACTAATAAAAATTGTGGTGTTTTCATAAACTGGAATATCATGGAACAATGGAAACAAACTAACTTTAGGAATATGCAACAACATGGACACATCTTAGAAAAATAATGTTTTGAAAAAAAAGCCAAATGTCATAAAATTGTGTATTCTTACTATATACATAAGGTTCACAAGCATAGAAAATGATTTTATATGTCCAAAGGTATTGCCTTAGAAGCTATAAGAAGGGAAGTAAGGAAATTGTGATCATTGCTTATGATAAACCAACTTGACTGGATTAAGAAATGCCAGTGGGGTTAGAAGAGAATACTTGTGGATGTGTCTGGGTTGGTTATGGAAGCCCGACTTTGGGACCTATGTCTGGGCTCTTGCCCTTCCTCTCTGTGCTGTTCCCTTGCTCAGCTTCCAGGCCCCCTTGAGCAAAGAGCTCTGCTCCACCATGCCCTTGTGCCAGCATGCTTCTGTCTCACAGCCAGGAAACCATGGACTGAATTCTCTGAAACCATGGGCTTAAATTAAATGTCTCCCCCTGTAAGACTGTAGGGTATTACATCTTTGCGACAGGAAAGTGGACTGAAACTGAAGCAAACAGTGTAAACACTGAGATAATGATTTCTTTCAGGGGAGGCGAGGAGGCATGTGGAAGTCTCTGGGATGCTGATCACTTATTTTTGTGAAATGCTTAATTAGTACAATGACATTTTTATTCTTAATAGCTTGTTAATCTGTGCACTTCCACCTTATGCATTTTTCTCTGTTATTTCATAATAAAACCATGCAAATAAACCCACAATGCTGCAAGACTCAGCGATTCTTTTGGGTCTCTGAGTTAAACTTTTAATTTAGCTAATTAGAGTGATTATTATCAACACACACGCAGACACACTCCTCAAAGAACCAGAAAGAAAAGTCAACGCATGACACATAACATCCCTTAAAACCCTATGCAAAGATTGCTGTTACCAGCTGCTTGTACATACTTGGCCTCTTTCTGCTGCAGAATCATTCTATATACACCTGGCGCAGCTAAGCAGTAGGTGATGGGGTATTTGAATAACACCTGGAAAGTGAAGAGAGGAGGAAATTTTAAAATAATAAAGGTTTTTTTTTAAATAATAAAGTTTCAAAAAATTCAGCCAATTATGAGTTTAGTTCTGATGCCCCCTATAGAAGAGCCCATTCATCCATCTGTTAGTTCTTTCAGTACACTGAATATACTGAAATATCAATGAATTTCACTTGTGGCACATGTTGAGTACTGTCAGGGAGAACATGAAGAGTGAGAGAATGTTCCAGATCTTACAGAGAAAATACTAATAGAGGAAACATAATAGGACTCAGGTGATGAGACAGAAGTTGGCAGATGTCATAGCAGGGAGAGAAACATGGTTCTATGAATCATCTCAAACCTGCTTTATTGCAACAGTTTTTAGAATTGCTAGGAGCTTTATTAAGTAGAACTGTTGCTTTTTTTTTGGTGGAACCCGGGATTGAACTCAGGCCCTTGCACTTGCCAGTGAAGCACTTATTCCACTGAGCCATCTCCCCGGCTCTAAGATGGTTCTATGAGAACATGAATGAGGAAAATAAATAGTCCTTTGAGTTTTGTGGTCCAGGGGCTTATGGAGGAGGCAGAACTTGGTAGGGCCATTAGCAAGGGACATTACAGGCAGAGAAATGGGGAGTTGAAGATACATTTCAGCCAGCCAGCCAGATAATATCACTTACTTAGACACAGAGAAGAGGCACGAGGGCTCAGATTAAGGAGGCTGAGGTTAGTTGACCATATTATGTAGGGTCTAAAGTGTCCCGTAGTCATCATTACTTATTAGAGATGGAAAGCTGCAAAATTTCAAACAGGGTGGAGAAAGGCCAAGAGAGAAAGAAACTGAAAAGAGAAGACAAAGTGGGTTTAGGGTCTATTGGAAATGAGTTTAAATCCATGTAATTTGGTTTTCTTCGCTACAAAGTGAAAGTGTTCACATGCAGAACCATGAGGAGGGATAGCATGGCAGGCATGTTGGAAGCCATTTGCCTCACTCTCAGGCCCTCTTCCTTGGACACAATCAGCTTTGAATCTCTGGCTTCAATCTCTGTATTGTCTCACATTGATTTTCTTTTTGTAAATTTCACTTGGACCGAGTGCTATCACTGTTCCCACTCCACAGGGACCCTTTCCATGTCCTTGTCCTGTCTGTATGAATGAGTCTGTTACTTGGCTCCGGGCACATGAGAGTGGATCAGTGGCTTGGTGACAGGCATCAGCTTTAGGCTGGGTCACTCAGTGTCTAGTCCCTCTGTCCTGGTCATCTGGGAAGGGGCAATGTTAATTCAGGATGATGGGTTTACTCGGCTCAGCCCTGTGCAGGTGAAGATGCACAAGCAGATCTAGGAATAGAAGGGAGCTAAAGCACGGAGCAAGGCAGAGCCTAGAATCTACCTCTTTCCTGAGGTCTTCTGAGTGCTGCTCCTGGCCCTTGCCAGGCTCAGTTACTTTTCCTTTCCCCCATGATTGTGAGATGTCTCAGTGTCCCCTACTCAGACACAGAAGGTCTGTGGCTCACAATTCTTGACTTCCGATATTTCAGATGTACGACAGTAAGAAAGCAATGCTCATTTAGGAGACAGTAAGTGGACTTCCAGAGTTGGATCTTTTCCATGGGGCTGTGTTCTAAAACAGGATGTCAACATTAAATGCACTGAGAGCACTTTAAACTTATGCTGTCTTTAATTCATAATATGCTCGTGGAGTGTTGTTTCATCCTAAGTGAAGGAGCACCATGAGGAGGGATAGCATTTTCATTAGCTTACGTTGACGTGAGTTAGCATTGCTGATAGCCAAGGGAACACTGCTTGGCAGGTAAGGGTTCGAGATAATTGATGTTGCTACAGTTCTTGTGCTTTGGGGCTTAGTAGGTGCTCACCAAAGATGGGCTCTGGTTCTTATCACCCAAGTTATAATTTGGGACCCATCTTGGTGTTTTGAAGCTTTTAGTCAGGTTGTGGAGCAAGGAACAGGAATCTTTTGCAACAGATTTGGTAATAAGTGGAGTGGGTGGGTAGAGAGGAAGTGGAAAGAAGATTTTGCTTCATGAATTTGAAGAGTAAATTTCAATTAACTATGATAGTCAATATCTCTTAATAAAAAAACAACTAGGATGCAGGAAAAAATAATTCATCACCTGCAAGACGATGCACAGAAGGTTGCAGACAATTTTGTGAAAAATTTTAAAATACTAGAAACATACTGAAAATAATTCAATCATCACAAATACCCCAGGATATATTTTAAAACATAAATAAGATATTAATACAATAATACATACATGGAATTATACATATTTATGCAAGATATTTTGTTTAGAAGATTGATTTGATGAGGTGCTTTAAAATATTGTTTACATTTGCACAGATGTATTACTTTTGCTTTTAAGAATTTTTTTCAAAATTGTTTTTGGATAGAATTATTATTATTTTTGAATAGAATTATTTTATGTCTCCACTTATTATAAAAACTTATTTGTCCATTTGATTAACATTAATGAAATTATATAATTGAGTGAGAAAAAAATCTTCAAAAATAGAAAGCAAAACAATAAATACTTCAAAAATACCCAGCATCAAAATATACGGCAAAGCCCAAGTAACAAAAGCATATGGTACTGACACAAAAATAGACATGTAGACTAGAGGTATACAAAAGAAGATACAAAAACACACAACTATAGCTGAGGACCAAAAATGGATATTGGAGGAAAAAGTAGTCTCTTTAACAAACAGTGTTGGGAAAACTGGCTAGCTATCTGTAGAAGGTTGAAACAAGACTGCGGTCTCTCACTTTGTACAAAAATCAATTCAAGATGGATCAAAGTCCTAAGCAGAAGTCCTTAAGCTTTGAAAGCACTGGAAGAAACCACGGGGGAAGCAATTGAAGTCACAGGGACAGGAAAAGATTTTCCAAACGGGATTCTAACAGCATAGGAAGTGATAGCAAGAATCAACAAATGAGATCACATCCAATTAAAAAGCCTCTGCACATCAGAGCAGACAATTAACAGAGTAATGAAGAATTCTACAGGACAGGAAAAAATCCTTCGCTAGAGATTGTTCTGATAGAGGATTAATATCCAGAATATATAAATCAAAAATTTAATACTAAACCCAAATAACTCAAGCAATAAATGGGAAAATGAACTAACAAAAGTTTCTCTAAAGAAGTACAAATGGCCAATAAGTATGAAAAAATTGTTCAGCATTCTTAGCTGTTAGGAAAATGCCATTCAAAACTGCCTTGAGATTCCATTTCATCCCGGTCAGAATGGCTATCGAGTCAAGAATACAAAAAACAGGGCCAGGGAGAAGGCTCAGTGGCATAAACTCCTGCCTAGCAAGCGCAAAGTCCTGAGTTTGATCCTGGGTACCACACACATGCACACGCACACACACACACTCACACACACGAATATACTAAACAATGAATGATGGTATCCTGATGGAGGGAAAAGGAATCTCACACTACTAGTGTGAATGTAAACTAGTACAGTCATTATGGAAATCAGTATGGGGGGTTCCCTAACAATCTTAAAAAGTAGAACTATTAATTGATCCAGCTCTCCTGCTCCTTGGTATGTTCCTGAAAGAATGAAAATCAGCTTATTATAGAGATACCTGCATACCTATGTGTATTGTGGCAAAGTTCACAACAGCCAAGCTATGGGAACAGTAGGTACCCAGCAAAAAATGAGTGGATAAAGCAAGTGTGATATGTGTGAACTATTACTCAGCCATAAAGAGATTGAAAGTTTGTCATTTTTAGAAAAATGAATGGAACTGAGATCATCAAGCCAAGTGAAATCGGCTAGACCAAGAAACCAAATATCACGCTTTCTTTCATAAGTAGAATCTAAAATAAGCTAAAAAAATGGAAAAGATGATATAAAACCCACAAAAGTAGTGAGTGGAAATAAAGCAAAGTAAACTCTCACATTTTGAGGGTAAACTTATAGATTAACACTCTTTAAATTATTGAAGCTTATAATACACAAAGACTTTGGGGACAAAGTCTGCAGTAGGGGGAGAGTTAGGCCTGGTGGAACCAAGGAGGTTTGTGCCACTGTACGTCTACATGCAGGATGTGGCACAGTGGAGGATGTTGGTCGTGTGGGTGATATGGTGTGAGGGTGGGGAGTGGGACGTGCAGTCAGAGGTGCTGGAAGGGGGACCACAAAACCTTGATGGCCTATCAGGGACACATTAGAGAATGAGCCTGAAGAGAAAAGACCACCACCACACATAGTTTTGGGAGCCACCTGCCTTGCTGTACTTGCTGAAAAAATGGAGGTGAAGGAGATGCAAGAGAGAGAAAGCCAGGGCAGGATGTTGGGGGAACGGTAGTTCAGCGGTAAGCTGGGTGACTCAGGGGTGACTGCAGCAAGCAGAAAATGTTCTGCAAAGGTGCGGGCAGCTGGGCTTGATCCAATGTGTGGCGTGATCAAGGAAAGGCATTTTTCGGAGGGAGCCACAGAACATGTTTGTGGATGGAGCAGAGGGGTAGAGTCAATGGAAAGCAATACAGTATGTTGAAAATACAGGAGGAAAGGTCTAACAGACAAAAGATACGTAGGCAGAGGCTGTTATTACAAGGCTTGGGGAAAGAACAGGGTGCTCATCACTTGTAGAGAGTGGTAGCTCTGACCCTGAGGTAGAAAAAAGGCTGGGGTGGAGATTCTAAGAGAATTTTCCATCAGAGAGATGTGCAAAGGAGGGAGTCCGTGCAGGTGATGTCACTTGTCACCACAGTGGGCTCATGATAAAAGAACATCAGTGGCTATCCCTTATGGATGTTTTCTATATACCGGCTTTGAGGTTAAGTCCTCATCATACTTTTCCTGTATCATCATCTCATTAATATCCTTAATTTTTTCATTGGACTTGTAGTCATTAAAAATCCATTTTACAGATAAGAAATTGAAGTTCTGTTCAGGGACCTGCCAATACATTTCAAAAGTGGAATAGGAGATGTTAAATCTGTCATATTGCAAGAGCATGCTTTTATATGCCTTATTGTAATGAGTAGCCAACACACACAAACACACACACACACACACACACACACACACACACACACATTCCCTAGCTAGCTAGCTAGCTAGCTTAAGCAAAGCCACAATCCAAGTGACTTGCTTTAATTTCTCTAACAGCGTATTCTGGGCCCCAAAGCTACAAAGTTTGACCCATAGGTCAGAGTAAGGGCCCAGAAATAAGCATTTTCTCCCAGATTACATTTTGATGTGACTCTGGCACAGTGATCCTGATTCCTGCTCCTCAGTGGGAGGATCCCAGAGCCAAGCCTATTCTATGCAGATGGACTTCGTTGCTTAATAGAATACTTCTCAGCAAGGCTGAGCTTTTGGCTTGGAAGTACACATTTCTTCTAGGAGCTATTGGGTAGTGGGATGTTGGTATTCTCACCTTTATAATGATTTTGGGGTCAAACTGGGGCAAGTGGTGGATGAAGAGTGTAGATCCTGCTGTCCAAGGCTCAAACAGGCCCCCCACGGCAGCCAGGATCCAGCCCGGGTCTGACACGCACCAGAGGATATCAGATGTCTTCAGCTGCATTAATTTCCTGCTAACTCCAAAAGGCAGTGACCTCAGCTGTGCTGTTGTGGGACGGGGTGGGCAAGGCTGGGAATCTGCTTTTCAGAAGGGAGTCACCTCTCTAACCCAGGTAATGTAGGTGGGGCTCAAGTGAATCTCCCTGCACCAGTCCCAACTTTCTACCACCAGGCCATAGGTCCTGACCACACCCAACCCAGAGGTTGGTACTGCTGATGTGGAAGGCCCTCATTCGGAATGCTAGGACAGTGTCTGCTGCCTTTCTGCTGTGTCCAAATCAGTTACTGATGCAGTCCTGAGGATCCTAGGTGACAGTTTTGGGCAATACTGGACAAGGCTTTCCGGGAATAATATCAAGATAACAGAAATAGAGCTGAGAGATAGAGAGATGAAAACCTAATTTGGGTTCTAACTAGCTCTGTCTGAAGCTAGGCGTGTTCTGCTGTGCTTTACAAGCCAGCAGGTCTTTGCCTAAAAGGGCTTGGGCTGGGTTTTTTGTCGTTCTCAATGAAGGAGATATAGAATGAGAGAAAAAGAAATGGGCAGAGAGGAGGAAGAGGAGAGCGAGAGGGAGAGAGACAGAGAGAGAGAGAGAGACAGAGACAGAGATAGAGACAGAGACAGAGAGAGACAGGGTCCTAATTAATACCTGGCATTGGCAGGAGACTGGAAACAATTAGTCAAAAGGCAATTACTGGAAGTAGGGTGGGAAAGGTCCCTTCTTCTCTGCCCTTATCCTCCTGCTTCTGAGGGAGACTCTGTGAGCCCAGGTCCTCTAGAAACGCACAATGCTCCTGTTGGTCAGCCATGGCTTTGGCAGGAAAGGGTGTTGATGAGCCCCAAGCTCACTCATCCTATGTCTCTTGGGACCTGGAACACCTATAGGAACTCATTAGCAAGGCACCCTCTGTTTTGCATTTAGACCCAACTGACCACTGGACTTCTCTGAGGTGTGTCTTGTGTACCTCCAACCCAGAGATCCTGCTATCTCTTGCCTCTTTCAAATGGCCTCTGCTCTAGTGTTCTCTATATATCAGTGAACACCATCACTGTGCAGGCTCCAAACCAGGGAGGGTCAGGCTCAATCCCACCCTTTGCTTCCCACATTTAGTTGGCAGGTCCTGGACACCACCATCCTGTATCTGGACTATTCTAAATGCTCTGCCTGGTCTTCCCAACTTCTGTTCTGCAGCCACAGTGACTTTTACATAAAAAAGACTGATTTTGCCTCTTGATGACTAAAAAGCATTCACTACATTTCCACTGGCTTCCTAATAAGCTCCAGACTCTACATTGAGACCCTGCACAATCTGGGTCCCATTAGGTTTTCTAACTTTTCCCATTGGTCCTTATCCCTGAACGCTGAGCCTCAGCCTCACATCCCTGTAGTTCTAAGGATACTACTTTTCCATCTCAGTCCCTTTGTGTCTATTACTTCAAATGCTTCTCTTTCTTTTTTTTAAATATTTATTTATTTTTATTTATTACATTTATTTATTGTGTGTGTGTGTGGCCAGCTCAGTCCACCAGGGGGCGGGGCTGGCTGGCATGTGGTGCTGGAGGATTGAACTGCGGTCCCTGTGCTTTGCCAAGCTTGTTTCAAGTAGGTGCTTTAGACCACTGAGCCATCTCTCCAGCCCTTCTATTACTCCAAATGCACTGCTAGCTCTTCCTTCTCTAGCCTTCAGGAGTCTTTCTACTCAGTGTTTTAATTAGCCCTCACAGGCCCTGCTCACAAGAAGCTGTCTCTGTTCCTTGTTCTAGTTAATAAGCTGGAAAATGGATAGGATTTGGTCTGGTCTGAATATTACTAATTGGAGAAAAGGAGGTGGGGGAGAAGAGGTTGGAAATAGATTAAATGATTAACCAGGATAAGAGTGTCAGCCTTTTTGTTCTTGGGTCAAGGTCGGGCAGTAATTTGGTGTAGCTCCGGACCAGTTATTTTCTTCCCTAACTCTTTCTGATTGTGAAACTCCAAGTCTGATTTGCCCACAGAATGTTCTGTCTTTCTCCACTAAACTGTGGAGCCACTGTCTGGGACATAATGTCTTGTCCTTTGTGTGGCTTGGAGACACCTGCAATGTCTATCCATGTTTTCTCCATGCCTTTTATAAAGGTGTCCAAGGGGCTGGGGAGACAGCTCAGTAGAATAAGCACTTGCCTGGCAAGCGCAAGATCCTGAGTTCAATCCCTGGTACCACAAAATAAATAAATAAATAAATAAATAAATAAATAAGTGTCCAGATAGCGTCCAAAGGGGCCTCCTTTGTTACTTCAGGATCTCTGCCCCTGTTCAGATTCCTTTCCCAGCCTTCATCTCTCAGAAACTCACAGTATTTCAGAAATCAGAGAGCAGAAGGGAGAACCTGGCCCAACGCTCTTCTGTTGAGAGTGCTGCCCTACCTGCCATCCTCCCACATGCACACAACCCTTGCCCCAAGGCCCAGACCCAGCATCTTCCTACCATGCGGGGAGGTAGGAGCGCAAAGCAAGCCCTTGGCTATGTTTTGCCATCTTGGGGAAACCTGTGGTTCCACTGGTGAAGAAGATGGTCATTGGATCTTCAGTCTTTGACTTAATACAGGTGTGCTCTGGGGATGCTGATCTGCAAAGAGATTCAGGACCAACAAAGAAAAAGCCATGTACTCTCTCTCCTGGGAGGAAGCAAGGGAAGCACCTGGGGCATGGAGTCAGGAAGTTGGGGCTTTGCAAGGCCGTGGCTTCCCCAGTGTCAGGCGGCACAGGGACTGTACAGCCTGGCTCGATGGCACGTGGACTGGCACGTCTCTAGCTGATAAGGGGGAAAAAACAGCAAACACTTACACAGCACCTGTCGGTTTTAGGCAATGCTGTAAGTGCTTGGTAGATAGGAATGCAGCCAATTCTCAGAGGAGGGGAGGGCTCTGCAAAGTAGGCCCATTTTTCAGGCAGGGAAGCTGAGACTTAGAGATGGTGTCACTCAGGAACCCAGTCCTGATAACTTGCTGGAAGACGCATGGCTAGCAAATGGAGCACAGTCAAGATCAAACCCAGACAACCTGAGCTATGGCTGTGCTCCTAACAACATGGGTATACAAAATAGCTTTACAGAAATTAAAAAACAAGTCATATCACAATCTTATTAGTGTATATCAGCTATGCAGAAAGATGGCCTTGACTTCACTGTACTTGTATCTGCACATCCATTGTGGTTGCTCTTACCCCTCTCTGACTGCCCTTTTGCTTCCCCCTTCTATTTTGCTGCCAGCTGTTTTTTCTTTTTCAATTTTTTGTTTTTGTTTTGTTTTCAGATTGCACATATGGAGAAAGCATGTATGATATGATTTTGTTTTTTCTTTATGGATGCATGATATTCTACCACGATACAACCTTTTCTTTGGCCATTCATCTGTTGAGGCTATCTCGGCTGGTTCCTTATCTTGACTAGTAAGCATGCAAATGCAGCTATCATTGCTATAAGTCCATGACCTTGGTGTTGGGTGTGGGGAGGAGAGAATAACACAACCACTGCTTTTTGTCGGGCTCCAGCTGGCAGGCTGCCTCCTTCTGCTCGGATTCTAGGGCTAAGGCTCCAGGGCCTACCTTGATCATAAACACAAGCATTCTGTGGTGTTCAAGCAAAATGCAAATCATCCCCGTGCTGGAGGAAATACTGGTTCTGCTGAAAAATGGCACCATCCTGTCTCTGGGAACTTGCCTTTTCTTGGAGCGCTCGTGATGTTAAGCTGTTTCCATTTAGTTCTCTGACTTAGCATAGTAAGTGTACTGCACTGTACTGCTTTTCTGTGGGGCTGAGATAAAAGGCTTTACCACCACGGCTTGTGGGTGTGGTGGGAGGTAGGCCTGTGTGAAGGTGTCTCTCAGGATCCCAGCCAGGAAGAGGCAGAAGCTTGCTCCTGGAGCTGCAGGAAACCACAGCTGCAATTTACTCTGATTTGAAATCTCAAGCTTCACCTTAAAATCTCCATCTTCATCTTTTACTGCATTTCTTCATATAGGCAAAGTTTTCATGGTACCAGGGATTGAACCCAGGGGCTTTGCACTGATCTATACCCCCAATCCCTTCCATTTTTCATTTGGAGACATGGTTTTCTAAGTTTCTCAGTCTGGGCTTGAACTTGAGATCCTCTTGCCTCAGCCTCCCTAATTGCTGGCATTATAGACATATATCACCATACCCAGTCATATACATTTCTGTATGAATAAAATAAGATTTTAGATTCTCTACCTACGAGACATATATAAGACAACAGCCCTCTAATTTTATATACCCTCCTTACAGTTTGTGGGGTGAGTATACTTTACTGATAGAAACATTTATTTTACAGATGAGACTCAGAGAATGGAAAGAATAAGCCACGGGTCACACAGCAAACCAGTCACATAGCTGGGAAGAGAAGATTTCTGGCATCTAATGTGGTGAGTTCCCTGCTTGCCTCCTGGCACTTGGGAGTGAAAGTTCTCCCACTATTCCTTTTTGACAAACCATATTCATCAGACAGAAACTCACTTAATCAGTGATCGGAGGTCCAACCAGCCATTAAGGGTGTGCTCGGAGACCAGGAGCTTGGTTTTCAGAGCAGGGCACTCTGAGGCCACAGAGTCTACCTCTGGAGCAAGAGTATCTGTGGTCACGATGGCCTGGGAGTTAGACATTCGTAGTCTGTAGAGAATGTCCTTGGACTTCAGCTGGGTGGTCCCAGGCAGGAAGATAATCCCTGGGGGTGAGAAAGGAGAAACTGTTTTAGTGTCTTCCATACCCCTGGGCTTCCGGCTGAGCCTGTCTGCAGAAAAATGTTCTAGTATCCACTGCAGACAGTGTGGTCCCCAGACCCTGCACATCAGCAGCTCCAGGACAGCAAAATCTCTTCCCCTGGGCCAAACGCTCAACTAGTACTTGCATTTGTACACGATTTCTATATTATTTCTATGCACATGGAAGTTTGAAAGTCCCACCCTAAACTTTTCTCCTCCTGCCAAAAGATACAAACTGCATCACACAATTTTATACTGGGGCTAAGAATAGGGCTACCCCTGACATGGGGGGTAGCAGCGTCCTGGCCCTCCTCCATCTTTCTCCTCTCCCTCAGCCCTTGGATGCCATCTTGAACGTCCTCTTGTCATCTCATTCCAAATTTAGCCATGGCGTTCCTGAACTTTGCTGCCTTCTCCTCAGTCTGCACCAGTCACAATGAGTTCAAGCCTTTAGCTGCCTCTGCCGAGTCTCATCCTTCCACCGAAGGCCCGTTTTGCCACTGCACTTCCACAAAGCACTGACTTTCCCCCACCCACATTTCTTCTCTGCCCTGACAACAGTGCCCTCTCTCCAGGAAAACATATTCCCCCTCCTGACACTGAAGTCGTGGCCTACTCTTCCTCTTTTTCTCTCTCTCACCTCTATCTTATATTTCAGAATGGTCATCCTTCACATATGCTGCACAACTTCATGCGAGCTCTGCTTGGAAGGCTCTTCCTGTGCTTCTAAGCCTGCTTTTCTCACAGGCCTCAGTCTAGGTCTCCACAGAAGATCAGCCAGCTTTGCACATGAGCTGGCATTTTTTTCTGTATACACCCACCGCCATTGTGCTTAGTTTTTTCAGATGATCTTGTTGAATTAATCAATTATTTTAATTTGTTAGAGAACCAAAGACAAGAGATAAGCGTGACAGTGCTGTATGAGTGTGCATGATAGGGTGAGAGGTGATTCAGAAAGCAACCAGGAGCGCTGTGTGGATTCTAAATTACACAGTTGAGCTAGACTGGTAATTAATGAGAGGAAGGGAGATATCTACAGAATAGTTCTGAGTAGTTTTAAGGGTCTGATACAAATAGAAAGTTCCTGGGCCAGGAGATAGCTCAGCAGCATAAGTATCTGCCTGGCAAGCACAAAGTCCTGAGTCTGATCCGAGACAGAGAGAGAGAGAGAGAGAGAGAGAGAGA
>NW_004524771.1:1166583-1188422 GCF_000260255.1 Octodon degus | reverse complement strand
TATAAAATCACCATAGTAATAGTAAATACAACCGGGCTGGCCCAGATAGCTCAGGGCCTACTTAGGCAGTTTCAAGGACCAGGGTTCGATCTCTGGCATACCATGCTGGCCCCACCCCAGGGGTGCACTGAGAGAGCATTTGAGATTGGATGTGGTGGTGCACGCCTGTAATCCCAGCTCTTGGTTGGCTTAAAACAGGAGGATCACTATGAGTCTGATCTGAGTAGTGAGACCCTGTAGACTCTGTACTAAATACATAAAACGATAAATGCTCAATGCAATAAAAACTTATCAGTATGCACGGTTGCTGGGAAAGAGGGCGGTTCACACAATTTCGTCCAGGTTACTCATAAGGGGAAATTGACAGACCTTACAGAAGTGATGAAACACTTATCTCTAAGGGCGGGACAGCCTCAGCCCATGCCCAGGCCAGTGCCACACAATGGAAGGAACACGCACTGCCTTGCTTGTGATCCTGCCAAATGTTTTTAACCTAAATGCAGTTAGGAAGCCTCGTACTTAAACAATTGGAAATGCATTATGCAAAACATTGCCCCATACTCTTCCAAAGTGTCACTGCCATGCAGAAAAGAGTAGGGAATATTCTAGATGTAAGGAAATGGAGGAGACACAACAATTAAATAGAAAATGTGATGCTCTATTGGATTTAAAGCAAAAACTGGCTTTAAAAGATACTATTGGGTCAGTAGAGAAACTGGTACTAAGGATGTATATCAGGAAATCATATTATATCAATGTCAGTCTTTTTGAATGTGATTATGTAGAGAGAATGCCTCAGATTTTGGTAGACGTGTGTTTGTATTTATAGGCATTTATTTGGTATTTGTAGCTGTCACAGTGCCCATATTTTATTCTTAAAAGATTCGGTGAGAGAGAAAACTATGGAGGCAGAGGGAGATGAAAGAGAGTGCGCTCAAATATGGAAAAACGTTAGATATTAAATCTTTTTTAAAAAATGAGAATAAAAAAATGAGAATAAGATTGAGAAAGAGAAAGTGTTTTCTCTCTCTCTCTCTCTCTCTCTCTCTCTCTCTGTGTGAGAGAGAGAGAGACAGAGACAGAGACAGAGACAGAGACAGAGACAGAGAGAATGTATGGCAAATGACTTGAAAGTATATGAATGTTAAGAGTATGAAGGAGAGAGAGAGGAAAAAAAGGATAAAAGTATTTGTGAGACAATGTGAGAAAGACACAGACTTGAAGAAGAAAGTGTAGGAAAAGAGCTGTTACTCTCTAGAAACCTAGCTGTGGTCTCAGGTTGGGAGATTAAGCTTGAACCTCTGAGCTATTGTGCAAGGCTGGGTGGACAGCACCTAACATTCCAAGACTGGCTCTGAGCTGGCCTGAGGTTTACCACAGCCCCCAAGTCACTGACCTGTTCGAATGCAGCCGATGGCCACCAGCCACCACTCAGGCACTCGAGGCAGAATCAAGGTCAGATAGTCCCCCTTCTTTAGGCCGCAGGTCTGCGTGAGGATGTTGGCCACGCGACAGCTTAGGTCTCTCAACTCTCTGAAGTTCCACTTCACCTCATCTCCTTGGGTATTTATCCACCACAGAGCTGGTTCTGGACCTCGCTTGCCCTCCTAGTGAAGGTCAAGGTCATACACCATGTGTTACTTCCTGCTTCAGAAGAAAAAAAGACTTCTTTGGACAACCCACTGCCATAGTCACATTTCATAACCTAGGGACTGAGATCTCATTTTAAATATTTTTAGAGGCAAAGGAAGATGAGAAGTTGTGTGGACTTAGAGAACTTCTCACCTACTGTAGCCACCGCCTACAAAACCCACATAAGACAGTGAGTGGCCTTCATGTCTACTATTGAAGTCTTGAGCTTTTATTTATCCATGTCTGTGTTAGCCCCATACATATGACATGTCTCCTCTTTGTATCCCAGTTTTCTCATCTGTTAGATGAGGACAACATTATTGCCAAGAAACTTGTAGAATTTAAATGAATTACTTCTCGAGTAAAACAGGCATAACTGTGTGGCACAGGTAGGTGCTCACTAAGTAGTATTATTATCACAGCAAAATAAAAGAGGTGAACTTTTATTTATTTATTTTTCCATAATTTTATTGAGAAACAAATAGCAATGAGACAGTTTCAAACCAAATTGATAGGACAGTTTCAATAATTAACACATTGCATACATTCTTCCTAGTGGTTAATTGCTGTACAAGATGCGGATATGATATCCTATTTACAAACACCATTAGAACAAATCCCTCTATTCATTAAGAGAATGTAACTATGTATCTATCCTAACCACTTTGAATACACAGATACAAAATGGACATTCATCTGTATCCCCTTTTTTTGTTAAGTTCCGTTATTTGAATATTATAGGTGTATAAACTCAGCAAAATATTCTAAAAGAGTCCAGTAGCCCATAATAGTATTAGGTCTTCCGCTTGGCTGGCAATGTCAGAAATTGTTGACCTGAGTCCCCTATAGCTCAACATAACAGCATGGCTTTACTTCTTATATTTCATTTTTATACTTTTCTGCTGGATGGTTAAGACCAAGGTAAAGCAGGACCTATGCAACAAGAGTTGTAGCTTTTGGGTCTGATAAGGTCAGTGAAATCCCCTCAAGATTTATCCTGAGATCCTGTACCTCAGATTGTAGAACCTTTGTCAGTGTCAGCCATGTGGATGAGTCACAGCCATTGCTTGGCCACTGTGCTCTCTGTGAAAGCCTGAGAGAATGTTTTCTCTCCATGTGACTCTCCTTAGGCATACTTTACATCATCGATCACTTTCCTCTTTGGCCCCATAATCTCCTTGATCAGAAAATTTGGGACACTACCGAGTTACATGACGTTACAGTACAAGTTCTCATATGTCCTGAGTCTTAATTGATCTTGGAAGGCTAGGGCCAAAATGTTGGCTTTCCTTGTGGCCCTCCTTTTTCTCTAATTTTGGTCTGCAAACTTAGGTTGTGAACCCTCCAGAAGACAAGCTTATTGTTATTACCATACAACTTATGCTGTTAAGCTTATCCTCACTATCTGTCTGAATATCAAACATCTTAGGCATAATATGGAACAGGTATTTTTCATCAAGTATTGATATGTTGAACTTTAAGTCCCGGACCTGGGCTAGGACTGGGTCTGGGGGTTCCCGGAACATGGCTGAGGTGAACTTTTAAAACATCTTTTAAAAATTAATTTCATTTAATGATTATATTTTAGATATATATAAGGACCACATTTCATTATGGGGAATTTGTACCTGTACATGATATATCTTGATTCTTCTAAAAGGGGGTAACTTAATGACCAAATATTTTGGTAATTAAAAAATAAGATACTTGTAGAGGTTAGGACAGCAAGATAGTAGAGTAGGAAGCTCCAGACCCTTGTTTCCTAATGGAAATATTAAACAAGGAACAGAGGAACTAAAATAGATTTGTGGGAGGTTTAGCAACTAGCCAAAGATCTGCAGTAATTAAATAAATGCCCACAAGAAAAAGTCCTGGGCAAACACAGGCAGCGTGCCAGTGTTTTTCTTGATCTTGTCCTGACCTGCTCCTTGGGCAGTCAGAGGGAAGCCATCCCATTGCTAATTCCTTTCCTAGGGTTGGCAGGGGGAAAGTGGTACTTGTTGCAAACTTGTTTCTACTTTGTTCAGGGACTTCCTGGGGAGGTGGTCTCTGTCTTGCCTGATTTGGTGGTCAGGTGTGAAGAGTAGCAGAGTTTGAAAACCATACTGGAAGTTCCTCAAAGCAATAACAGGTGCCATGGCGGGTAAGAACAACAGACCTGTGGGCACCTTTGGACAAGACATTATGGGCAGAGGACATGGTGTAATGACTGAGAATCTGAGAATGAGCAAACACGAGACTGTTAGGGAAATGAAGGCATTTCAAAGCAGGCATGTAAGTGGGACAGTGACTGGGAAGAAACACATGACCAGCCCAGGGAAAAGACCTGGGATGACCTTGACCCTCCTCACTGGGCAGACTGGTGAAGTCTATCTCTGTGCAGACCTGGTCAGCAAGACTGAGATGCATGGTTGTTTCAAACGCTCAGTTTTCATTGAGATATCACAAGAATGAAAAGGAGTGATGAGCTAGGAAACATGACAACGTTAAGCCATGCAGTTATATGTAAAAGTTGAGCAAGGCAATGATCCGGAGAATATTCAGAAGATTCTTTAATCTAGGAGTTAATTGGAATGATTCTCACCCTGACTAACTATATATACTGATATCTGTGAACTAAGCTACTGCACTGCAGATGGTAATTTGTAATAGTGGTTTCATATTGGGAGTGCCTGTCATTGTGGTATTCTGAACACGGGCTGCTTGTCATGACATGCCAGTTACTGCTAAGATGTCTCTCGGGTAGGTGGATGTTCAAGAAGAAGGGGGTGGTGAATGAAAGCAAGAGACAGGAAAAGGAATACTGTGGGACAGTCCTGCTTCAAGGTTGTATATGGTGAGATTTTTGGATTTATGTGCAAACATGAGAAGCATAGAATTCTTTATCCTATTGTTAAAATATAATCTAATTTTTAAATGTTCTTTATCATATTATGTAGGGACTTAAGGTTCAACATATCAATACTTGATGAAAAATACCTGTTCCTTATTATGCCTAAGATGTTTGAAATGTAGTGAAATAGTGAGGTTAAGCTTGATAACGTAAATCGTTTGATAATAACAATAAGCTTGTCTTCTGGATGGTTAACAACCTAAGTTTGCAGACCAAAATTAGAGAAAAAGGAGGGCTACAAGGAAAGCCAATATTTTGGCCCTACCCTTCTAAGGTCAATTAAGACTCAGGACATATGAGAACTTGTACTGTAACATCATGTACCTCGGTAGTGTCCCAGATTTTCTGATCAAGAAGGTTATGGGGCCAAAGAGGAAATCGATCGATGACGTGGAGTGTGCCTAAGGAGAGTCACATGAGGAGAAGACACTCTCTCAGGCTTTCACAGAGAGCACATTGGCCAAGCAATGGCCGTGACTCATCCACATGGCTGCACTGACAAAGGTTCTACAATCTGAGGTACAGGATCTCAGGATAAATCCTGAGGGCATTTCACTGACCTTCTCAAACCAAAAAGCTACAACTCTTGTTGCATAGGTTCTGCTTTACCTTGGTCTTAACCATCCAGTAGAAAAGTATGAAGATGAAATATAGGAAGTAAAGCCATGTTGTTATGTTGAGCTGTGGAGGACTCATGTCAATAATTTCTGACATTGCCAATTAAACAGAAGACCCAATGCTATTATGGGCTTCTGTACTCTTTTAGAATATTTTGCTGAGTTTACACACCTATAATATTCAACAACGGAACTTAAAAAAAATTGGGGTATAACTATGAATGTCCATTTTGTATCTGTGTATTCAAAGTGGTTGGGATAGATATATAGTTGCATTCTCTTAATGAATAGAATGATTTTTTCTAATGGTGTTTGTAAGTAGGATCACAAGTCTGCATCTTGTGCAGCAATTAACCACTAAGAAGAATATATGCAGTGTATTATTTGTTGAAACTGTACTTTCGATTTGATTTGAAACTGTCTCATTGCTATATGTTTATCAATAAAACTCTGAAAAGAAAAAAAAAACAAAAAAAAAACAAAAATAATTCTTCAGTAATTTAATAGGGAGAAACTAGAGAGTAATGGAATGATAAAAGAAAATGGAAAAATTCTGGAGACATTTAGTATGTAATGAGCTAGAAATAAAGTTACATCTTTAAAAAAAAAAAAAAACAAGAATGAAAAGGAACTAGGGAGCACAGTTTTCTCAAGGGAGCAGAATGAATCTCCAGAAACTGGCCCTGATGAAACACAGCCTTCATTTACAGATTCTAAAGCACTGAAGCATGCTGTAGGAATGAAAGGGAAGCACAAAGATGTAAAGAAAACCAGGAAAACTGTAACAAGCAAAACGTTAATAGTGACAAAGTGATAAAAACTATATGAGAAAAAACAAAATAAAATTCTGGAGCCAAAAATACAGTAACTAAATTGAAAATTACAGTTTATTCAAATAGAAGAAAGTATGAGTAAACATGAAGACACATCATTTGAAATTATTGAATCTGAGGAGCAAAATGAAGAAAGAGTGAAAAAAATGGACAGTGGAAGGGCTTACAGTGTACTATCAAGTAGACCAACATACATGTTGAGGGAGCCCTGGAAGAAGGTGGTAAAGTGAAATAATGGCCCCAAACATCTCAAACTCAATGAAAGACACGGATACGAAAATACAAGAGGCTCATCAACGTTAAGTAGTCTAATGCAAAGAGACTTGAACAAAGGCACAGTAGAATAAAAACGTGAAAGCTGAAGACAAGGAGAGAATCTTGAAATCACAAAAGAAAAGCAATTCATTGTCATAAAAGGCCCTCAAGAAGATTATCAGTGAATTTCTCATCAGAGATCTTATAAACCAAAAGGCAGTGCTAAAAGGACAAAAAAACCTGTCAATCCAAAATTTATCCCCAAGGGCTGGCCAAGTAGCTCACAGATTAAAGCACCTGCAAGCAGGCATAGGGACCAGGGGTTCAATTCCCGGGCCTCCCGTGCCAGCTCCAACCCCTGGGGCATGCTGAGAGGGCAATTGAGACTGAGCATGGTGGCACACACCTGTAATCCCAGCTCTTGGGAGGCTGTTGACAGCCAGATCACTATGAGTCTGATCTAGTAGTGAGACCTTGAACACCCTGTAGACCCGTCCCTAAAATAAAATAAAATAAAAATTATCCCCAAGATTGTTATTCAAATGTGCGGGAGAAATTAGGATAGTTACAGATTAAAAATAAAGATGTGGGGGCCAGGGAGATAGCTCATAAAAGTAACTTAAATATGAGAACCAAAATTTCTCATATAAAGGTAATTACATGTACCGATATAAAAAGCAGTATTATAATAATTTCATCTTGAAATTCCTCTTGCTATTCTTTTATAATATTTAAAAGCAGAAGCATAAAAGTAAGCATAAATTTAGATAAGTGGGTATACAATACTAAAATTTATAACTTGTGTCATCAGTGACATAAAGTGGATGTTTAGCTGTAGAATACACACAAAAGGAAATCAAAATACATCATTATAAAACATCAGCTGAACACAAAGGAAGGCCATATGAAGAAATGAGGAGCAAAAAGTTACAACACATTAAGGAAACAACAACATGGCAAAAAGTGAGAGTTGTTTGTTTTGTTGACTTTTCTATAATCATTTAGAATAATGATTGGCAGAGAATGAATGCTCATGGTTTTAGATGAATTAATGAAGTTTGTAAGAGACACAATAAATTAATGCCGATATGTACATGATCGCTTATGAATAAATTGGGGGATGTTCCAGGAATCAGTTGAAGTTGAGCTCATTATCCCAGGAACTTATACCATAATATGACAGGGTTTAATTCCCAAGGGCAACCAAGTGTTATAAATTGGTGGCATGAATCAATAACTATTTTCCACCTATATGCTATGTTGTCTAGCCTACAAGTGAGTTTTTTTGGGGGTGAGGACAGAGTCTTGCTGTGTAGTTCAGGCTGGTCTTGAACTTACTACAGCAATCCTCAGGAGTAAGGACAGGTCATTTGAAATTATTGAAAACCATATTGGAAGTTCGTCAAAGGAACTTAAATATGAGAAACTCATATTTAAGCTACTTTTATCCTTTTAATTCAGCTTAAGTACTCCCTTTAATATTTCTTATGGGGCAAGTCCAGTGACAATGAAGTCCCACACACTTTTTTTGTTTTGGTACTGGGGATCAAACTCAGGACCTTGCACTTGCCATGCAAATGCTTAAGCCACTGAGTTATCTCCCTGGTCCCCACCCCTGTAGTTTTAATCTGTGACTATCCTAATTTCTCCCTCACATTTGAATAACAATCTTGGGGATAATTTTTTCTCTGTATTTTAGGCAAGCATCTACAGGGTGTGCAGGGTCTCACTACCATTTCTGTGGAATAAAACCATGAGAGTGTGTCTTCATCTACTTTATTCACTGGATCCAGCACCATGCAGCTTCTGGCTCCTCCCCAAAGTCAAAATGATCCCGAAAGGTGAATGCCTTGAATCCCTTCAGGACTTTGGGGCAGCCACACCAGTGCATCTAAAGATGCTCATGAAAGAGGACTTCCAGTACTGCCTCAGAAAGTGGCAAGAACAGAGTCAGGTGTAGTGGTGTATGCCTGCCATCAGCACTTGGGAGGCTGAGGCAGGGGCATCACCTTGAGCTCCAGGCTGGTGTGCGCTGAGTTGAGTGACACTCTAGTGAGTTGAGTGACACTCTGTCTCAAAAACAAAACACCAATCAAACAACCCTAAAACCTAAATCAACACAAAAGACCCCCACAAAACAATGACAGCAGTAACAATAAACTCCAGAATCAAACGACAACAACAGAAAGTGACAAGAAAGATGGGATAGGTGCTTTCAGAGCAAAGCAGAGTGTTTTGAGGTGGACTTAGGCCATTATGTTTTTTACTGTAATAAGTAAAAAAATTACGCATTCATGGTAGTTTTCAATTACATGTTATATAACCTTCTCCTATGACACTGCTGTGTGAGGCAGAAGCTGCCCTTGATTCTGGGGCTCTCAGCCCAGCAAGAGCAAGGTCAGGCCGCAGAGGCCACGCTTTCCCCACCTCCCACCACACTGCGCTCTTACCTTCTCCATTTGAGCCCAGTAGTCTACCACATCACTTGCAAAATTAAATTCCTTTGGTACATTGTGTTCATTCCACGTTGGAGCTCTAACCCTAGAGAGAGACTGGCAGCGCAACTGGGGAGGGGCAGGGCGAAAGGTGTGGAAGAATTTGTGGATGCTCCAGAGGACCCGGAACTTCATCAGACACTGCATAGTGGAAGAATGCTCAGCAAGTGGACAGACTTCTCAGGTCCCTACCTGCCCAGGAGAGAAACGTTTTATAATTTGTTGGTGCAGCAGGAAGTTTTTCCAAATAGTGACACATGTTCCCGGATCCTTGCCAATGTTATTGCTTGGTTTCAATTTATCAGACATCATTTAAATCACACTTAGTTTCTTATCTGAGGAATCAACCACAAGGCACAACATGCCAGGAAGGAGTTTTCACTGCTACATGCAGCGGGATCCATTCCTGGGGTCTTTTCAGACTTAAGCCCAGGACAGCAGCCGCATGATGATGTCTCTTGCAGTAGCAATCGACCATTTTGCAGATTCTTACTCTGGAGACCTCTCTTCCCACTGAACCCAGTCTTGTGGTTCTCCAAGAAGCTGATGTTCCATTCTCTGGCTCAAGCAGATAGGCTCAGTGTTGAGCAGTTCCATGATTTTTTAACCTAAGCCTGGCCACTGAAATCCTTCAAATTGCTCCGGTGTGTAATTGGTGCCAACGTGTAGGTAAGTCTGTTTCTCTGTAGGGGAAACCATACAATGCACACTGTGGGGGAACTGTCTGTGACTATGATTCCTATTGTGGGGGAAAGAATGGAGCTGGTGTACAGGATATCGAGAAGAAAGGTAGCCACAACCCTGCAGACACTTGAGTCACTGCTTTATGGTGGATCTGAGATCCCTCAGACTCTCTGCTCCTCTTCTATTAACTTTCTTTCCTGGACTCTGAGAACCAACAATTTCTTCTTTGCCTGAGTTTGGCTTTTTGCCACTTGGACTCTATGAATTGATTCTCATACACCATCAACCTGAGGGCAGACACTACCAGTATGCTAGCACCTTCCTTACTGGACTACGATGTAATCCAAGATATTCGCTAGGCAGAGATTCTCAATGCATCAGAAAAGCTTAGAATATAACCTCTTTGCCCTTCCAGAGCCTGAAAAGTGTTTCTGATGGGGGAGGAGAACTTTCATTTATTAGGGTCTTCCTTGAATTTTGATTGTGAAATTGTCTTAAACTACAATGTATCTACCTTCCATAAAAATGTTTTTGTTGTTTCCCTTGCTTTAAACTATTAGAAAAACCTGTATTTGAAAAATTAGGTATTTTGAAGTTAGCTTTAGATTTTACAGCCTGGATTCAGTGAGTGGTCCTAACTAATGGTAATATCTAGATTATTGGCTTCTTCAGATCTATAACATTCTAATTTTATTGTAGAAATGAGTGTATTGCAGGGCATAATCCCCTGGGCACAGGCTCTTCACATAGCACTGCTTGTTAATTGTCACTTTAAAACTTATTTTTAATTGACAAGTAATAATTTTCTGCACATATGGGTACAAGTTGATGCTTTGATCTATCCATGAAAATGTTGGCAGAAGAGAGCCCCTTGGCAAATGGATTTGAGATTACAGTACTCTATTACCGTGAACAATTAAGAACCCACTTCAGTTTCAGCAATAATATGCTACTTTTTAACAGTATGTTGGGTCTGCTCAAGTTGGAAATTGATCCTATGCGGTGGGCAGGGTGAGGCCTGCTTGAGGCCTTAAAGCAGTCAAGCTACCTCAGTCTTGGGAAAAACATCCTGCCTGGACTTTGTGGACTCTTAGTCACTAGGCAAGCTTGTGTCTTGTAACATTGCAAAGGTAGAAATAAAGGCCCTCTACTGTTGTTGGGAAGGGGGTTGAGGCAGACAGGCAAGGACCTGACCCAGCTCTTTTGTACCGACACTGACTGGAGCTGAGAATTTTCTGTTTCATTTACATGTCATTTTCTCCAAGTTCACATGGTTCCCACCACTCCCTATTTTCTCACACCTGCTTGCTTTTCCACTTAGGATTGCTATCCAGCCACTATTGACATAAGAACTTAAAATTCCTGCTGTAGGCAGGCACCTCAGGAGGGACAGGTTTTCCCCAAGGTCCTAAGACTACCCCATCTACTAGTTCTGCCAACACGTGCCTCCCTCCACAGGTGTAAGCTGACCTAGAATAACTCTGGACTCAATTGCTGTTGACTTACTTTTCCCCAAAGGCCATGAAAACAGCCCTTAAAAGTGGCTAAGGACCAAAACAAGAGAAAGAGAGAAAGAGAGAAAGAGAGAAAGAGAGAGAGAGAGAGAGAGAGAGAGAGAGAGAGAGAGAGAGACAGAGAGAGAGAGATACAATGATGAAGTTTATTGACTGTATGATGGGCTAGATTATATCTCCTACAGTGAATCTGTTGGGGTCCTAATCCCCTAAAAACCAGAATGTGACGGTGTTTACAGAAAGTAATTATGTTAAAAATGAGAATTCTAGAGATCTGGCTGGTCCCCTTCTAAGAGATGCAGAACACAGACGTATAAAGAGGAATCCTGCCACGGGAACACAGAGACAGCTATCTGCAAGTCGACAAGAAAGCATTCTAAATTTTTACCTTGATCTTGGACCTCCTGCCTTCAGAACTCTTGAGAAAATACATTTTTGCTAAGTCACTCAGTCTGTGGTAATTTGCCATGGTTGTTCTAGTGAACTAATACAAATAGTTCTTGATATTTGATAGTTGAGAAAATAAGGAAGACTTGCTTTTGGGGTCATCTTACAGTTGTGTTTGCAATTCTAATTAATCTTCATCATTTGAGAGGCTGTGGTGGGGAGAGTGGGGCCTCAGGGGCCAAACAGCACAGGTGCAGAGTCCAGCCCCTCAGCAGCTTATCATTTTGGACAATTCACTTAATAAAAAACACTGGAAAATTGGCAACACCTGAGGCTGCGGTGCTGTGAGAGCGGCATACTGCAAGTCACATTTAGCACCAGTGCGACATAGTTACCCTGGAAAAATGAGTAATTAATTGTTACACTCTCTGTAAAGCTTTCCCCATGTAATTAAGGTTGGAAAGAAACAGCTCCTTAACTTCAAGCATAGGATCTAAGAGAGAAAGTGGGGATAGACTCTAAAACAGACACTGCAGAGTCCAGATTTACACTCACCTGCAGTTACAAAGAAACCTGATCTCACAAGGTTCAGAAGACTAAAAGTCAGAGATACCTATGCCAGGGGTGATCAATCTATACAGTGACTGCTGAAATTAAAACAAAAAAACCCTTTTACTGTAAAAGACATATTGACATTAATCGCACCCAGCCCAAGCCCAGGCCTGGCGAGTATGCGGGAGAGCTTCCGTGCTCCGCTGCATCTGCTGGACCTCTCCGGACCCAGTCCAGGCCCGCTGCATGAGTGAGACCTCTCGCTGTGCTCTCCGTACCCGCCAGACCCAGTTCAAGCCCAGGCCCTGCAAGTGTGTGGGAGAGCTTCCGTGCTCCCCGGTGCACCCCCTGGGCCACTCCAGACCCAGCCCAGGCCTGGCATACAGGCCTGGGGTGAAACTCTGCAGTTGAAGTCCCTGCAGAGAGACTAAGGGCCAAAACCACCCAGCTAATCTAGGAGCAGAACATCTTCCCAGAGGGGCACAACAGCTTCACTTCCAAGGGCTGCAGCAGGAAGGAGCTGGGGACATTAATCCCTCTCAATATACTCTCCTTCAATTCAAATGCATTTAGCCCATTTTTTTTCTGGGCAATTTCAGAAGTATTTCTGCAAGTTCTCTTTCTTCAGTGTCTCTACAAGATATGATACAAATTGTAGTGAATGTAACTGCTGAGTGCTGTCCCACTGAAAGGCAAACTCATAAAAACATTGCGGCATCTCCTCATCCACCTTATTAACTGGATCTGGCACTGTATAACTTCTGGCTGTTCCCCAAAATCAAACTGACCGTGAAAAGTAAATATTTTGAGTCCATTAGGAACAAAAAGAGAGCCATTAACAGCACAACTAAAGACACTCATGGGCTTCTATAGCAGAAAGTAGCAAGAATGATAGGATAAGTGTGTTCAAGGTGTTGGGGAAGAATTTTAAAGGGGCTACTGGTATTGTATTTTTTATAGTAAGAATTTTTTTAAGTGAACATTCACCATATTTTTGATCACACAGCATATGTGTATCTCTATACTTATCTTTATAGCTATATCTATAATTATATCAATGTGTATAATTCTACTTGTATATCACAGAACATCTATATCTCACTATATACTATAATACTATTGGTTTCTATGTATCAACAACTACATTTACACTAAGTCTATATCTATTTATTCCCCACAGTGTTTAATATATATTAAGCACTCACTACATTGATAGTCTTCTCTTTGTCATAATTCAGTAAAAAGGTAGAGAAAAGTCAGTGTGCCCACACAATATCCCAACTATAGAAAAACATTGCTCCCTTCCAAGAGGTTTATTACAATGTGTTATGTATGAGTTTAACACTACCAGAAATCAATCAGATTGAAAGTATACATCCCATACTCCCTTGGGATGTATGGCCCAATGGTGCCCTATGATGTAGTTTTAAAGTGCGATCTTTTGAAGTGCTTTAAAGTGCTTTCAGAAATCCACCTGGCAGTTTGACTTTGGGAGGTGGCTTGGCCCAGGGTTATGTGCTCGGGTACAAGTATCTTGAACTCTACAATCAACTGATATCGCAAGCTTTTGGACTCAAAATGTTATTTAATGAGGCAAGGTACTTAGTGGGACATAGGGGATAGAGAGAGACTTTAAGTCTGGTTTCATGATTTGGGACACTGTCCATGTATTTAGTCTTTTTTTATTTTTATTTATTTTTTAAAAACATTTTATTTATTTATTTATTTATTTATTTATTTATTTATTTATTTATTTTGTGTGTGTGTGTGTGTGTGTGTGTGTGTGTGTGGCCAGCTCAGCCCACCAGGGGGCGGGGCTGGCTGGCACATGGTGCTGGGGGATCAAACCGTGGTCCCTGTGCTTTGCCAAGCTTGTTCTAAGTAGGTGCTTTAGACCACTGAGCCATCTCACCAGCACTTTTTTATTTTTAAAGAATACAAAATAGTGATAGGAAAAAAAAAAAACCAGCATTAGAAATGATACAAGGTTTCACTAAACAAAGTAATAGGAATTCTACAATGGTTACTGGGTTACAGGATGCTATCCTCAAATTGGTTTTTCAAATTACCATATAAAAACATGTAAGATTCATTTAAAGAAAAAATCAAAACAAAACAATAACAAAGACATTATAAGAAATTCAAAAGAGGAAGAAAAAAGATCAGAGAAAAAAATCAAGCATTAGCTGCAGCAGAAAATTGACAATACAATTATCCAACATGAATTTAGTCTTGAAGGTACGTTAATAACCTACTTTCCAACTTCTTAAAAGGATTAGCAAGATAATCTGCATAAATCACATCGCCAGCATACAACCTGCTACACAGTGAGTGATCGGTACACCCTGAAGCACCCTTCCATCACCTGCAGTTGTGATGCCAGCTTCTTTTGATTAGATTATTTAAAAAAAATTTATGAAAGGCATTCCCTTTACAGAAACTGAGCTAACCTCTGCATAGCGGAGTTGCCTATCAATCATTTCCCTCCTGCGTCTACACTCTTCCCACCTGGAGCCGCCTCCCCGTCAGTCAGTCACCTCTATTAGCCTGGCAGGCCCACAGCACGTGCACACTCCCCAGTGCTCCTCTTATCATCACCATTCACACTTTGCGGTGAAGGTGTCAGAGATGCTAAGTGACTTCTCCATAGTCACCATGGAAGGAGGATTGTCAGAAGTTGACAACTTCATGTTGGACTTTCAAGTTTAGGGCTTCTGTGGTATGTGCATGTGCCTCTCTTGCAAGAGAAGCTGCCGTTCGCTCCTCTCTTACCTGGTGATGTCCAAGATGCAGTGTTGCACGTCTGGGTTGGCTTTGTAGTCCTGCTCTCTTGCTCAGGTCCTTCCAGGACTGTGTGTGTGTGCCGCAGAGTGAGGCTCCTGGCTGGACCTTGAGCACAGAGCATGCGTCGGGAATTGGATGATTCAGCAGGGGGAGGAGATGCTAGTAAAACAGGTCAGAAAGCAACACAGGGCCTCCAGTGATAATCAGAAAACTATTTACATGAAATCACCTCCACTAAAATAGGGTGACTCGGGTCATCAAAGAACAACAGCTAGTGAAGACGTTCATTCACTCTCCATGGAGGGGACTATAGGTTACACAGTTTGTCTAGTGCCTGGCCCCATAGAGTTGGAGCTGGGCTTACTATTGATTATGTGTTGTTAACCTAGGTTATCACAGACAGTGGCCCATACCATACTTTTCTGCAAGAGTGTGTTGCAGAGATTGCTAGAAAAAGGAGAACCTCTAGGATCCTGGCCCAGCTTTCCCAGCATTCTTACCCTTTGAACCTAGGAGAAAACTACTGCTGCTTAAAGTCACCACAAAGATTGCTGGAGGCAGGATTGAGGAGTAAGCCAGGCTTATAAATGGGTTTTGTGCTGCCTGGCTGATTCATTTGGGGTGAAGTTTTCATCTGGGCTGTACTTTTAGGGAGAAGAGTAGGTGAGAAGGGAGGGAAAGGTGAATGGCCACAGTAAACTGCACATTAAACTCCCGAAGAATCAAAGTACAAGTCAAAGTCACTGAAGCAGAAAGGTAGTCACTGCTGAGAAGAGAATGCAAGCAAGAGAATGAGCTTAGAACAAACATTTTGCAACCCAGTGAGTGTCTCCAGCAGAACTATCGCACCAGCATATGGTAAAGGGGACAGTCCCTGGGGCGTGGAAGCCTGGGTTTGACCCTAGCTTTTATCAGTTGCCCAGCTCTGAGACAATGAGTGGGTTTCCCAGCCTTTGGTGCCTCAGTTCCCTTATCTGTAACCAACGGGACAGTAGAGAGAACAGAACTTTCCACAGGGGCCGGGGAGATGGCTCAGTAGAATAAGTGCTTCCCTGGCAAGCGCAAGGGTCTAGTTCAGTCCCTGGTTCCACCAAAAAACAAAAACAAAACAAACTTATCAAGAACTCTCCGCAGATTCCACACTTGTTCTTCCTTCATGCACAGATGCTCCTGTAGTCGCCCAGGTCACTGAATGTCAGTCCTGGGCGATGAACTCTAGGTGGATGGCACAGGGCTTTTAAAGAAAAATATTAAATATTCTAGTTTCTTTTCTTCTGATTTGATGTCCCTGGAAACCATGTGTGGAGATAGAGACATTACAAACTGGCTGAGGCTTTTAATCAACCTACTTCTCTGGGTGACTCTAGCTAGTGGAATCTCCTGTGTATTTTTTTTTTTTTTTTTGAATGTGGGTACTGGAGATGGAACCTAGGGCCTTTGCAATGAGCTACTTACCTGGACCTGTTTGTTTATTTCTTTCTTTTGAAACAGGGTCTTGCTAAGTTTCTAAATTGCACAGGCTGGGCTTGAATTTGTCCTTTTGCCTCAACCTCCCTGAGGGCTGGGATTACAGGTGTGCAACCTGGGCCCTTTATAAGTTGTTACCCTCCTTAATCCTATAACAAACCTACTGCTAAATCATTTACTTAGCAGACACCTAATGGGCATGTTCCAGACATGGATATGGCTTTGAACACATTTGACTGAGATTACTGCTCCCAAGGTCTTTGTATTCCCATTGTAGAGAGGCGAAAGACAACAATCAGAAAGTCTTAAGCAGATAGAAGAAAATGGAAAAGGGTGGTAGGATGGTGTGACTGTGCTGATAGGGAAGGGTGACATGGTGAGATCCGAGAGAGGAGAAGAGGCCGGCTTTGAGCCATGACCTGCAGATAGAAGCCACACAAAGTACGAATGCTTGAGGCTGATGTTTTCAAAGAACAGATGGGAGACTGGTATGCAGATGACTGAGTGAGAAATGTGATGAAGAGAATTCAAGCTTCTTGATTATTGTCTGTTTTCCTCTCTGTCATAGGAATGCACAGTTTTTGGGAGCAGTAATCCTGTAGGGCATGTCCACAGCCAAATTCAGGCTACAAGATGCGTATTAAGTGTCTATGAAGTGGATGAATGTACTGGAGGGCTGTATAGGATTAGGAAAAGTAGTAAATGCACAGGGCATAGGTTTCCATGCCTGTATTGTAGCTCTCTGGGAGGTTGAGACAGGAGGATCTCAGGTTCAAGACCATCCTGGGCAACTTAGTGAGATTTTCTCTCAAAATGAATGAATGAATAAAACAAACAAAACATAGGCAGAAGACATGCCAAGAAGGACCTTTATAGCCACAATAACAAGATTAGATTCTACCCTAAATGCAACAGGCGGTTTTGACAGGATTTAAGAGAAAAGAGACAAGAAATGAATTTCCTTGGTTGTTTAATTTTTATTTTAATTAATTAATTAATTAATTTATTGGCAGAACCAGGGATTGAACTCAGGCCCTTGTGCTTGCCAGGTAAGCACTTATTCTACTGAGCCATCTCCCCGGCCCCCGGTTGTTGAATTTTTAGCTAAAATAATAGAGGAAAATAAAAAATTAGGATGAGTAATAGACATCCATTTTAGAGAGTACTGGGTTGAAGAGGAGTGAGGATGGATGTGGGGATACTGCTTGGGTGGCTAATGTGATGGGGTCAGCAAGGGACGGGGGGGGCGGTGCTCAGGCAAAAGTGCTGGCTCTGCAGATAGATGCAGTAAGCAAATGGAGAACAGCTGGGTTCGGAGAAACTGTCAGGAAGATCTGTTCATGTTTTGATAGGGAACGAGAAAAGAAGAAAAAGGGAAGGATCAGAGCCTTTTGGCTTCTGCAGTGATAAATATAGTAGCTGATGATTTATATATGAAGAAACTGATTCTGAGAGACTCTATAACCTGTCCAAAGTCACGAGGTGACATAAAGCACTGACTTGAGCCCTGTTTTTTTCATTGACATAAGTATTGTATTGATGCACACACAAGCAGAAAACTCAGAATGGCCCTTAAGCATGTGAGCTAAAACATGAAGTCTGAATTTTTTTTTTTCTGTATTTTAGGGGAGAGTCTATAGGGTGTTCAGGGTCTCACTACTAGATCGGACTCATAGTGATTTGCCTGTTTACAGCCTTCTAAGATCTGAGATTACAGGTGTGCACCACCATGCCCAGTCTCAATTGTCATCTAAGTGCACCCCGGGGGCGGGGCCAGCACAGCAGGCCTGCGGATCAAACCCCCGGCCCCTGTGCCTGCTTGCATGTGCTATAATCCGCTGAGCTATTTGGCTGGCCCTTGCTTGGTCTACCTTATCAGTCAGCGCTAGGAGAAAAATCTTTGTCTCTAGGATTGAGTCTACTACACAATGCCTTTACAGTTTCATTTTTGCTGTGGTCAACATCCAAGAATTCATCAATGGCTTCCTTCTTCATCTAAGATCCAGCAGTGCATGGGTTTATGATCTATTTGAAATAATGTTTGGGAGACACTTGCTAATGCTTAGCACATGGCAAATGCTCCTCAAGTGGCAGCTGTTATTGTTTTCACAGAGTCTTCAGAGTTGAATGGGTAGGTCCGGGATCCTTGCTCTCTCTTGTACCGACCCACAGGATCCATCCTGACAAAGTCATGGCAATACTTTGCTTGCATTTCTCCCTCTGAAAATGAGAGTAGCAGAAACTACTTCATATGATTTCTGTGATAATTAAAGGAGATAATATATACCAGCTGGTTAGGACAGGCAGTACTTACAAAGAGTTTGAGTTTTCTCATTACTTATGAAGAAAGGGGGATAGGAAAAGAGGAGAAATGATCACTTCAGTCCTTTTTACAAGGAGGAATTTATAGACATAGCCACACACACACACACACACACACACACACACACACACACACACATTAATCCTTCTCAGAGTATTTCTCCTCACTTTGAATGTACTACTCCCAGTGTTCTTGTTACTTTCAGAAGTAGCTCTGGAAATTTTTCTGGCAATTTTGTTTGTTTGTTTGCTTTTGGAGACAGGGTCTCACTGTGTGGTACAGGCTGGCCTTGAACTTATTTATCTAGCCCAGGCTGGGTTAGAACTCATGGAGTTCCTCCTGCCTCAGTCTCCTGAGGGCTGGAATTATAGGCCTGCACCACCACACCTAGATTTGTACATCTTATTTCATGTGCATCTTCAGTTGTGCTGTTGTGATTGCATTGGTTCCTGAATTGACTCAAATGTTTATTTATTTTTTTATAGTTGTTTTCACTTTGGGAAAGTTTGCCATACCAGGCCTGGTGAGTATGGTGAATGAGGACACACTATACTGTTTTCCATTGGATGGTACCTGGCAGCTGCATTCACCAAATTTTGTAAAGATCATACCTTGTAAAGACATCACAGTAGATGGGCAGTGGCACCTCAGTTTATGAACATGATGTTATTCCATGATTCTGGAAATGATGGCCATGTTTGTGTTCATGTGGAAAAGATGGCCATGATTGTGTTTGTCTCTTGATGCAGAGTTTGCAAGCAAAAACAAAACTGTTGGTGAGCCAAATGGTAAACAAAAGCATTTGTGAACTGAGGTACCATTGCACTTATCTTTTATTATGAGGTTAGAAATTGAGACTCAGAAAATTTTCATGACTAAGTAATGTGGAATGAAACATATTGAATGTTTATTTAAAGAAAAAGGAGGGCCACAAGGAAAGTCAACATTTTGGCCCTAGCCTTCCAAGGTCAATTAAGACTCAGAACATATGAGAACTTGTACTGTAACATCATGTAACGCAGTAGTGTCCCAAATTTTCTGATCAAGGAGATTATGGGACCACAGAGGAAAGTAGAGTGTACCTAAGGAGAGTCACATGGAGAGAAAACATTCTCTCAGGCTCTCACGGAGAGCACATTGGCCAAGCAATGGCCGTGACTCATCCATATGGCTGACACTGACAAAGTTCTACAATCTGAGGTACAGGATCTCAAGATAAATCCTGAGGGGATTTCACTGACCTTATCAGACCCAAAAGCTTCAACTCTTGTTGCATAGGCCCTGCTTTACCTTGGTCTTAACCATCCAGCAGAAAAGTATAAAAACGAAGTATAAGTAGTAAAGCGATGGTGTTATGTTGAGCTGTAGGGGACTCGGGTCAACAATTTCTAACTCTTTTTTTTCTGGTACTGGGGATTGAATGCAGGACTCTGTGCTTGCCAAGCAAGCGCTTATTCTACTGAACTATCTCCCTGGGCAACAATTTCTGACATTGCCAGTGAAGTAGAAGACCCAATACTATTACGGACTACTGAACTCTTTGAGAAATATTTTGCTGAGTTTACACACCTATAATATTTAAATGATGGAACTTAACCAAAAAAGGGGATACAGATGAATGTCTATTTGGTATCTGTATATTCAAAGTGGTTAGAATAGATAGATAGTTAAATTCTCTTAATGAATAGAGGGATTTGTTCTAATGGTGTTTGTAAATAGGATATCAAGTCTGCATCTTGTACAGCAATTAACCACTAGGAAGAATGTATGCAATGTGTTAACTCTTGAAACTGTCGTACCAATTTGGTTTGAAACTGTGTCATTGCTATTTGTTTCTCAATAAAATTATGAAAAAAGAAACATATTGAATGTTTATTACACTCCAAATCTCTTATCTAAAAGGTGTAAGTCACACAAAACCTTATGTAGAAGTTGCTGGTATCATTATTATTTTACTTATGACAATGTTGACACTGAAGCTTTTGTCCAACTCATATAGCTAGGAAATGCCTGAGTGTTTGAAACTGGAGTTCCTTGGCTCTGACTTCTTAGCTGTCAGATCCCTTGTTCAGTCACCAATCCAAGTTCATCCTGGGAATAACTGCCAACTGAAACAATGTACAGTTCTTTAGAGATGATGCTTTGTCTTAACTTCTAGGATCAGTATGCCTGGCTTACAGCAAGCAAAAGTCTCCTGAGGTTGACAAATGCTTAGCTTGACACTTACATACTGATTCTAATCCAAAATGCTGTCCTGCACTATCCTGAGATCCCTAAGAACGGAAGACAGCAACTCCTTGGAACAACAAAATTAAGCCTAGAACCTTGCCCTAAGACTGCATTTTTAAGAATCATTTTGAACTGAGTTAAAAGTTATATGTCCACAGTGAATGTGACTGAATGGCAGAGATCAATGATATAAATCACAAGTATAAACACAGTAATATTTTGTTTGTGAACAATTCAGTTCAAAACCAGAAGCAAAAGGGAAAGTTCTGCTTTCCTTCACAAGCTTCCCATCGGGTGACAATGACCATGGATGTCTCCCCCACAAAAACACTAATGCTGCCATCTTCCCCAGAATCATGGGATGAATTAAATATGTGAACAGAGATACCACTGTAACATTACAGAACTTTCACTTCAATTAATAGAGGAGAATCTTCTATAAGATCAGCCTTTTGACAAAGTGCTACTAACTCTAGGAAAAACATTGAAAAACACTCTCAGAATGTACTAGAAACCTATGAAGGCAGGTAGAAGTTGAAAGAAATCCATATGTGGAGGAATGAATAGAATTGGGTGATTTTTATGGAGAAAAGCCAAGGAAGAGAGAGCCAGAGAAGGGACCACCAAATTCCATGAATAAATTTTGCTCAGATTGCTAGCTGACCCTTGAAATACGTGCAATCCAGGAAGTCTTGGGATAAAAGAATGGTACAGAGCTTTCAGCTGTTACACAGTGCAGGGAGTAAAGAGGTGAGTTTGAGTATGTTCAAATAACCGCCTAGTAAAAGAAAAAAAAAGAAAGGAAGCAAACAACTCCTTGGAACAACAAAATTAAGTTTAGAATCTTTATTAATGACAGAATTGAGATTGAAATTCAAAATTACTACAGCTGGAATTGTAGCTCAGCAGTGGAATGTTTACCTTGTGTGTGCAAGGCCCTTCAATGCCCAGCACCAGGAAAAACAAAACAAAAACATAAATAAATAAAATTAAAGCAAACATACAGGGAAAAACTGTTACAGAAACGAAGATACAGAAAACATGATCCATTCTCCAGAGAAATAGGACATCAGTGGAGAAAACTAGTGTCCTAGATGCTGAAGTTATTAGACAAGCATTTTAGTAAGTATACTATAGCTATACTATTTATGTTTGACAACTAAAGGAAAACATG
>NW_004524771.1:1163491-1166483 GCF_000260255.1 Octodon degus | reverse complement strand
CAGAGAAAGAGAAATAATTTTATTTTATTTATTTATTTATTTTTTAACTTTTTTATTTATTTATTCGTGTGTGTGTGTGACCAGCTCAGCCCACCAGGGGGCGGGGCTGGCTAGCATGTGGTGCTGGGGGATTGAACCGCGGTCCCTGTGCTTTAATAAGCTTGTTCTAAGTAGGTGCTTTAGACCACTGAGCCATCTCACAAGCCCCGAAAGAATTTTAAATGGAAAAGAATTTAATGGAAAAGTCCATTACCTTAAGTTAAAAATTAACTGGAGATAATTAAAGAAAATCCATGAACTAAAAAATTAGATCAAAAGAAACAATCCACCTGGACAACAGAGAGGAAAAACATTTCAAAAAGAAGGCAACAGGAAACATTTTAAGGCATAATGGCCAAATCAGAGAAGGCCAAATCAAAACAACACTGAGTTCCCATTTTATTCCAGAAAGAAGGGCCCTCATCAAGAACTCAGGAAGCAAAAAACACAGCAAAACAAAAAACCTCAAAACCACAAACAACACAACAAATGTTGGTAAGGAGATAGCAAAGAAAAGAATTTTTGTACATTGTTGGTGAGAATACAAATGAAAATAGTACGGAAATTCCTCAAAAAATTAAAAATAGAAATTCCATTGAACCCAGTCATACCTCTTCTAGGTCTCTTACCAAAAGAGTTATGTACATCACATTTCATGATGCACTGTGTGACAGCACAACCTACCATAACTAACTCTTGGAAGCAGGCTATATGCCCAGAAGCAGGTGAAGGAGGAAAGAAAGTCATGCTATATAAACGTGGGGCGCTACTCAGCCACAGAGAAGATTACACTTGAGTGAGTTGTAGGGAAATAGGAGCACCCCAGAACATAATGCTAGGTGATACAGAGCATATATTAGGAAGCCAAACACTGCATGATTTGTCTTACATGAGAAATCCAAAGTGTGGATAATTGAAAGAGTCAAGTAATAGATGGTTGATAAGAAATAGCATGTAGATTTGGAGATGGGAAGGGGATCCATGGAGGGGGCGAGGGAGAGGAGGGAAGGGCAACCTAAGAGGATTAATAAGTGATATGCATATGAACAACCTCCCTAGAAGTGTGTTTACAATATGTATTGCCAACATATACTAAAGAAAAGCACTAATGGCCAAAAGTTTTCTGAGTATTGGTGAAAGCCTTGCTGAGTCCCTATCTGTACTGTCTAGGCTTGTTTGTGCTTAGCTTGTTTGTTTATTCTTCTAGGTCCAGTATAGCCCAAATTTCCTAATGATAATGGAAGCTCATAAATTAGCTTGGTTGGTACGGTAAAGGACATCACACAGATCTTAAGATAGATAGACAGATTCAAAGACTTCGAAGAATGTTTTTAGGCAAAATATTTACATTACCAATTTTAATGAAAAAACAAGACAAAAGAACTGTTCCCTTTTCCTATAAAATGGGTGACACTTCCACCTGTAAAGCAAGCTGTTATCTTTCTACCTGTGTGTGGGTCATTTCTTTTTCCTATAAACCAAATCCAAATCCAATTTTTTATAGATTCACAAATTCTGTAGGTTTCCATTCCCTAAAACATAGGAATGTCCTTCCAATTCAGACTATCATGTGTTTTTCTCTTGAGGGCTCATACTATTTTCCTTGACTGTATACTTTATGTTCTGTCCAATAAACCCTGCCTCTTCTTTCTCTCTTTTCCACTTAGGCTACCATAATCAAATTTTCTTTAAATTAAAAATGAAAATTGTGAAAGCAATGAGGAAAATGATACATTATATCCAAAAGGACAACTGGTCAAATTACTACTGGCTTCTAAGAGACAAAAGATGTTAAGGAAACAGAGGAAGCTAGGGAGTGGCAGATCAGGACTGGCCTGATAGCTTAGCAGACTAAAGTGCTTGCTTAGGCAGAGCACAGTGGCCAGGGTTCGATCCCCAGTGTTCCATGCTGGCCCCATCCGCGGGGCATGCTGAGATAGCGATTGAGACTGGGCATGGTGGTGCGTGCCTGTAATCCTGATGCTTGGGAGGCTGAACATAGGAGAATCACTATGAGTCCAATCTATGTAGTGAGATCCTGTACACCCTGTAGACCCTGTTCTAAATACAGAAAAAAAAAAAGGATGACAGATCACACATCTCTAGCCTATAACTCCCCATAGTAACAATAATTTTTCACAGACCAAGAATACCTCAGATAGGAGTTTGTGAAATGCTGGAGGGACCCAAGACATAGGAGGGTTGTTCTGAGAGGGTGGCCTTGCACACCTAAGTAGCAGACTGCTTACCTGTCATCCCCACTCCAGATCTGGAAATGGCCCCACTCCTTTGTGGCCTTGTTCCTGCTTGGCCTTGGTCCTAATACCAAATCTCCTGCCAATGGGCTTCCCCTGGAGAGGAAGACTGAGGGTAACAGAGAAGAGTTGGGCTTTTAGGGACACAGTTTAACAGCTTCTGGGTATTATCTAATCACTAAGGCAAATAACCTTAGAGGAAGTTTTGTCATCTCTGTGAGGCCTTCCTGCCTTAGAGGTTTCAGCTACCATGCCCTCTCACCCGTTGTTCTGCTCAGCTGGCTGGGATCCTTGGTGTTGGTGGGGTGCTCTTTATTCAGCACACAGCCCTGGGATTCTCTATCTCTCGTATACCAGGCCCCTCTTCCCTGTACCATATTCAATACTTGATAGATGTGGAAGATGGAATGGAACTAAAAATGGGGAAAAGATAACGGCTAGAAAGCCTCTACCCTGTTCAAAAGCTACAGCCTACTTTTTTCTTTTAGGTTTTTTACTACATGTTTGTATTACATAATAAGCACATCCATCATGGGGATCTGTACATGTATATAACGTGCCTTAACCTTCCCTCTCCTCCCTCCAACTCTCTCCCCATTTACAAAAGTTCTATTACCATTTTTTCAATTCTTTTTTGGTTTACATCTTTTTTCCTTTCCTTCCCCTACTTCCTGCTTTTTTTTTTTTTTTTTTTTTTT
>NW_004524771.1:1143019-1144796 GCF_000260255.1 Octodon degus | reverse complement strand
TTAGAAGCAGTTATAAGTTCTTTTACTGCAGTGTTTTTTTTCAGATTGGTTTTCCTCCCTATGTTTCTGTAGTTGCTTTTTTACTTCAGATGCTATGAGTTCTGAGAATTCTTTTTTTATTTCAGAAAAGAATTGAACTCTGAGTTCCTCTATAACTTTCTGCTGTTTCCTATTTACTATCGATGCTATTAATTCATGCGTTTGAGACACGTTAGTGTCCTCTGCACTTTTTGTGGTGGGCATTGGGTTTCCTCCATATGTTTCTGCATTTGACTCTTTACTGCAGATGTTATTAATTCAGGGATTTCTTTTTTCATTTCCAATCTGAGTTCCTCTATATCTTTCTGCAGCTGTTTATTTCAGAAGCTGTTGATTTATTGCTTTCAGCTGTGTGATTTCCAATTTGTTCTGTGTTAGTGTCCTCTGCACTTGTTACAGGTGGGCTCTGGTTCTGAGGTTGCATTTTGTTCTTTCTCGTCATTTTGTGCAGCACTGTCTTCTGACCTTTGTTGTAGATCTTCATTGTAGTTATAACTTTAGCACGTACTGAAGTTCAGGTGCAGCTCTACATAGTTTGGCCTTATGCAGATGTGTCTGGCTTGGGTCTGGCTGCTGTGTTCAGCTCCTTCCCGCTGCTGCCCTTGAGGGTGAACCTGTTGTGTTCCTGTGGCAAGATGTTCTGCTCCTGGACTAGCTGGGTGGATGTATCCTCTACACTCTCTGCAGGGATTGCAGCTGCAGAGTTACACCCCAGGCGTGTATGCCAGGCCTGAGCTGTGCCTGGAGGGTGCAAGGTGGAGTAGGGGGAAGAGCAAGCTCTCCCACACACTCACAGGACCTGGGCTAGGACTGGGTCTGGGGGTTCCCGGAACATGGCAGAAATTCCTACTTGGCGGTCGGGGTGGGGGAGGTCTGCGGAGTGGTGGAGGGCGTCTCAAGGGGGTGGGAGAGGGTCCGGCCCAGGCCACGCTTGGGCTGCGACTGGTCCCACCAGAGCAGGGTAGCAGAAAGCTCTCCCACACACTCACCGGACCTGGGCTAGGACTAGGTCTGGGGGTTCCCGGAACGCGGCAGCAGTATGATGTTTAAACTTGGATGTATGATTTATTTCCCTTAAGATTATAGTCTCAAGGTACATCCATTTACCTTAAAATGCCTCAAGTTTGTCTTCTTTATGGCAAGTAGTATTACATTGTTCACAAATGCAACACTTTCTTTATCCATTCACATGTGCACTTGGAGTATTTCCAAGAGTTGGCTACTATAAGTGGGGCTGCTGTAATCATGCATGTATCACTGCGTGATGATGACCTTGACTTTTCCAGGAAGATACCTAGAAGGAGAGCAGTTGGATCAAATGCAACTTCTAGTTTTAGCTTTTTGAGGAATCTCTATACTGATTTCCATAGTGTTGTGTCAATTTACACTCCCATGAACAATGGGGAAGGCTTCCTCTTTCCACACAGCCTCACCAGCGTTTGTTATTGGCTGATTTCTTGAAAATAGCCATTGTTTCTGGAGTGATGTGGGACTCGGTGTTGTGCTACTCTGCATTTCTTGAATGGACAGTTTAATGCTCTGTATTTTTTATGTATTTGGGGGCCATTTTTCTTTTTTTTTCCTTAGAAATTGTTTTATTTTTCATCAGCCTCATTCCCATTTTGCTTAAGAGTTGGCAGAACAGCTCAGGACCACTCGGTGGTGGTTACTACCCACTCAGTGGCCTGCACGGTTGGGGCTGCAGACCGATCTTCTGTGGCCGGCTGAGCACTCCAGT